>NC_140978.1:969925-1004925 GCF_056783735.1 Eptatretus burgeri
GAGAGAGGGTGTGAGAGAGAGAGAGAGAGAGAGAGAGAGAGAGAGAGAGAGAGAGAGAGAGAGAGAGAGAGAGAGAGAGAGAGAGAGAGAGAGAGAGAGAGAGAGGGTGTGAGAGAGAGAGAGAGAGGGTGTGAGAGAGAGAGAGAGAGAGAGAGAGAGAGAGAGAGAGAGGGTGTGAGAGAGAGAGAGAGGGTGTGAGAGAGAGAGAGAGAGGTGTGAGAGAGAGAGGGTGTGAGAGAGAGAGGGTGTGAGAGAGAGAGGGTGAGAGAGAGAGAGAGAGAGAGAGAGAGAGAGAGAGAGAGAGAGAGAGAGAGAGAGAGAGAGAGAGAGAGAGAGAGAGAGAGAGAGAGAGAGAGAGAGAGAGAGAGAGAGGTGAAAGAGAAGAAGAGAGAGAAGGTGAGAGAGAGAGAGCAGAGAGAGAAGGTGAGAGGGAGAGAGCAGAGAGAGAGGAAGAGAGAGAGAGAGAGAAGGAGGTGAGAGAGAGGGATAGAAGGTGACAGAGATGGAGAGAAGAGAGGGAGAGAAGGTGAGGGAGAGAGAGAGAGATGGTGAGAGAGAGAGAGAAGGTGAGAGAGATGGAGAGAGAGAGAGAGAGAGAGAGAGAGAGAAGGTGTGAGAGAGAGAGAGAGAGAGAGAGAGAGAGAGAGAGAGAGAGAGAGAGAGAGAGAGAGGGTGAGAGAGAGAGAGAGAGAGAGAGAGAGAGAGAGAGAGAGAGAGAGAGAGAGAGAGAGAGAGAGAGAGAGAGAGAGAGAGAGAGAGAGAGAGAGAGAGAGAGAGAGAGAGAGAGAGAGAGAGAGAGAGAGAGAGAGAGAGAGAGAGAGAGAGAGAGAGAGAGAGAGAGAGAGAGAGAGAGAGAGAGAGAGAGAGAGAGAGAGAGAGAGAGAGAGAGAGAGAGAGAGAGAGAGAGAGAGAGAGAGAGAGAGAGAGAGAGAGAGAGAGAGAGAGAGAACGAGAACTTGGAGAGAGAGAGAAGGTGAGAGGGTGACAGAGAGAAGGTGAGAGAGATACAGAGGGAGCGAGAAGCTGTGAGAGAAAGAGAGAAGGTGAGAGAGAAAGAAGGTGAGAGAGAGTGAGAGAGATCGCAAAAAGGAGTGTGAGAGAGAGAGAGAAGGTGAGAGAAAGAGAAGGTGAGAGAGATGGAGAGAGAGATGAAGAGAGAGAGAGAAGGTGAGTGATTGAGAGAGAGAGAAGAGAGCATGAGAGAAAGAGAAGGTGTGAGAGATGGAGAGAGAGAGAGAGAGAAGGTGTGGGAGAGAGAGAGAAGGTGAAAGCAATGGAGAGAGTGAGAGAAGGTGAAAGAGAAGAAGAGAGAGAAGGTGAGAGAGAGAGAGGGAGAGAAGGTGAGAGAGAGAGAGAAGGTGAGAGGGAGAGAGGGATAGAAGGTGACAGAGATGGAGAGAAGGAGAGGGAGAGAAGGTGAGAGAGAAGAGAGAGAGAAGGTGAGGGAGAGAGAGAGATGGTGAGAGAGAGAGAGAGAGAGAGAGAGAGAGAGAGAGAGAGAGAGAGAGAGAGAGAGAGAGAGAGAGAGAGAGAGAGAGAGAGAGAGAGAGAGAGAGAGAGAGAGAGAGAGAGAGAGAGAGAGAGAGAGAGAGAGAGAGAGAGAGAGAAGGTGTGGGAGAGAAAGAGAAGGTGTGGGAGAGAGAGAGAAGGTGAAAGCAATGGAGAGAGTGAGAGAAGGTGAAAGAGAAGAAGAAGGAGAAGAGAGAGAGAGAAGGTGTGAGAGAGAGAGATGGAGAAGAGAAGGTGTGTGTGAGAGAGAGAGAGAGAGAGAGAGAGAGAGAGAGAGAGAGAGAGAGAGAGAGAGAGAGAGAGAGGGTGTGTGAGAGAGGGAGAGAGGGTGTGAGAGAGAGAGAGGGAGAGGGTGTGAGAGAGAGAGAGAGAGGGTGTGAGAGAGAGAGAGAGAGAGAGAGAGAGAGAGAGAGAGGGTGTGAGAGAGAGAGAGAGAGAGAGGGTGTGAGAGAGAGAGGGTGTGAGAGAGAGAGGGTGTGAGAGAGAGGGTGTGAGAGAGAGAGAGAGAGAGAGAGAGAGAGAGAGAGAGAGAGAGAGAGAGAGAGAGAGAGAGAGAGAGAGAGAGAGAGAGAGAGAGAGAGAGAGAGAGAGAGAGAGAGAGAGAGAGAGAGAGAGAGAGAGAGAGAGAGAGAGAGAGAGAGAGAGAGAGAGAGAGAGAGAGAGAGAGAGAGAGAGAGAGAGAGAGAGAGAGAGAGAGAGAGAGAGGGTGTGAGAGAGAGAGAGAGAGAGGGTGTGAGAGAGAGAGAGAGAGAGGTGTGAGAGAGAGAGAGAGAGAGAGAGAGAGAGAGAGAGAGAGAGAGAGAGAGAGAGAGAGAGAGAGAGAGAGAGAGAGAGAGAGAGAGAGAGAGAGAGAGAGAGAGAGAGAGAGAGAGAGAGAGAGAGAGAGAGAGAGAGAGAGAGAGAGAGAGAGAGAGAGGGTGTGAGAGTGAGAGAGAGAGAGATAGAGAGAGAGAGAGAGGGGGAGAGAGGGAGAGAGAGAGGGTGTGAGAGAGAGAGAGAGAGGGTGAGAGAGAGAGAGAGAGAGAGAGAGAGGGTGTGAGAGAGAGAGAGAGAGGGTGTGAGAGAGAGAGAGAGAGAGAGAGAGAGAGGGTGTGAGAGAGAGAGAGGGTGAGAGAGGGTGAGAGAGAGAGAGAGAGGGTGAGAGAGAGAGAGAGAGAGAGAGAGAGAGAGAGAGAGAGAGAGAGAGAGAGAGAGAGAGAGAGAGAGAGGGTGTGAGAGAGAGAGAGAGAGGTGTGAGAGAGAGAGAGGGTGTGAGAGAGAGAGAGAGGGTGTGAGAGAGAGAGAGAGAGAGAGGGTGTGAGAGAGAGAGAGAGGGTGTGAGAGAGAGAGAGAGAGAGGGTGTGAGAGAGAGAGAGAGAGGGTGTGAGAGAGAGAGAGAGAGGGTGTGAGAGAGAGAGAGAGAGGGTGTGAGAGAGAGAGAGAGAGAGAGGGTGCGAGAGAGAGAGAGAGAGAGGGTGTGAGAGAGAGAGAGAGAGAGGGTGTGAGAGAGAGAGAGAGAGGGTGTGAGAGAGAGAGAGAGAGGGTGTGAGAGAGAGAGGGTGTGAGAGAGAGAGGGTGTGAGAGAGAGAGGGTGTGAGAGAGAGAGGGTGTGTGAGAGAGAGAGAGAGAGAACGAGAGAGAGAGAGAACGAGAGAGAGAGAGAACGAGAGAGAGAGAGAACGAGAGAGAGAGAGAACGAGAGAGAGAGAGAACGAGAACGAGAGAGAGAGAGAACGAGAGAGAGAGAGAACGAGAGAGAGAGAGAACGAGAGAGAGAGAGAGAACGAGAGAGAGAGAGAACGAGAGAGAACGAGAGAACGAGAGAACGAGAGAACGAGAGAACGAGAGAACGAGAGAACGAGAGAACGAGAGAACGAGAGAACGAGAGAACGAGAGAACGAGAGAGAGAGAGAACGAGAAAGAGAGAGAACGAGAGAGAGAACGAACGAACGAACGAACTCGGTGCGGTGGGACGCAAGAATCACGAGGGCCGCCATCTACTCCGCTTTATTGCGCGACCAGAAGCACAGTCTTACCACCCCTAGCGGGCGAGGCATGATATACGAAAACCCAATCACGTGACACAGCACACTCCTCCCCCCCGTAAAATGACCCGTCACATAACGAACGGATAATCACAACATGACCATCGGAAACCCATCAACACTCATAATCCTCCAAGTACCGTGGCTGCACCCTGACCCGCCTCGGACGGGCAGCGCCACCAGACAGTCCAGGCTCAGATGCCTCCCGGCTCGGTCGAGGTGGCACCCTCGCCGGACTCGCACTTTCCGCAACACCAGCTACCCCCGACTGCCCAGCCTGCTCGACGTCCCCGGGTAGGACGGCATCAGGCGAAGACCCCCTCGGCGCCGGCCCAGCCAGTCCCGGCGATACAACGTCAGGTGCCGGCGAGACTACCGGCGGGGGCCTCGCAACGTTCGGCTCGGGGAGGTGTGGGGGGGTGACGCTGAACAGCGATCATGCATCTGGTCCACGTGCCGCTTCCACACATCCCCACCATCAGTCCGCACCATGCAATTCGCCGGCCCTAGCACCACAGAGACCACCGCCGGCATCCATTTGGAACCGTGGAAATAATCGCGTACCATAAACCGCTGCCCCACCTCAAAGCTGCGCAGCCGCGTCGGACGCGACATTGCCCCACTCCCCGACCCTCCAGGTCGCAGCAAATCCAGCCTGGACCGCAAAGCCCGTCCATAGAGACGAATGGCAGGCGAATCACCCGTGACAGGATGAACTGCGTTCCTGTAATGGAGCAAAAAGACATCGACTACCGTCTGCACAGGTGCAACACCCCCCCTGCGCAAAGCCCGCTTCAACATCTTGACAAACGACTCAGCTTGGACATTCGTCTCAGGATGATACGGTGCGGACCTTAGATGTCGAATACCATTCTGGCGCATAAACTCATCAAATACACCCGCGATGAACTGCGGACCATTATCGGAGACCAGGATCTCCAGCAACCCTTTATTAGCAAAGATCGTCCGCAGCTTCTCTACTGTAATGTTTGCTGAAGTATGCTGCATTACTACAACCTCCGGCCATTTCGAGAATGCATCAATCACAATCAAAAACATCTTGCTATTAACCGGTCCTGCAAAATCTACATGGACCCTCTGCCAAGCTCGGTCTGGCACAGGCCAGAGACCCGAAGCTCGACGCGGGTTATCAGCATCTGTCTGGCACGTGGCGCAACGCTTAACCAACTGCTCAATGTCTTTGTCCAACCCCGGCCACCACAACAGGCTACGAGCAAGACTCTTGGTCTTCACGATGCCCAGGTGACTGACATGCAGTTCTTCCAAACACCGCTGCCTGAACCTCGGTGGAATCACGGTCCTCAATCCCCACATTATGCACCGTTGGACCAATGACAGCTCCGCTGCGCATGACGTGAAAGGTTGAAATGCCGGTGTCGAAGGCAGATCGCTCCAATTCCCCGTAGAAATCGCCTGGACGACACGGGCAAGCACCGGATCACGAGCCGACTCCACCGCAACCTGCCTGGCCGTGACCGGCCCGCTTTGGACCTGGTCCAGCGCGAACACATCGACCCGGTCGCCCAACTCAGACGCAGCTGGACCCTCCGCACACGGCAAGCGTGAGAGCCCGTCGCAGTTAGCATGCTTCTCGGTGCTTCGGAACTGAATATCATAATCGTAAGCACCCAGAAACAGACACCACCACTGTATTTGCGCGGCTGCTACCACCGGCACCCCGCGTTCGGGTCTCAGGATGAATTGAAGCGGTTTGTGATCCGTCTGTAAAGTGAAATGCCGCCCCAGCAGATATTGATGAAACCTCCGCACACCCCAGACGAGGCTGAGAGCCTCCCGCTCAATCTGGGCATATCCGCGCTCTGCTGTGGACAGGGTTCAGGATGCAAAACAAACAGGCCGCTCGGAACCATCGTCCATCCTGTGGGAGAGCACTGCCCCGATGCCATATGCAGAGCTGTCGCATGCCAATAGGAGCGGACGCGCAGGCTCGTAGTGCACGAGGACCGTATCCTCTGTGAGCAGCCGCTTGACGCGGTCGAACGACGCCTGGTGTGCAGGCCCCCAAACCCAGCGCTCGTCCTTCTTGAGCAACCGCGTCAACGGCGCAAGTTGTGAGCTGAGCCCGCGCACGAACCTTTGGTAATACTGGGCCATGCCAATGAACGAGCGCAGCTGCGTCTTGTCGCGAGGCGGTGGCATGCGCTGAATCGCCTCCACCTTCCGAGGACCTTTCAACAGCCCCTCCGGCGTGATGATGTGCCCGAGGTATTCCAAGCGCTGCTTGAAGAACGCGCACTTGTCCCTGTTTAAGCGCAGGCCGCACGCTTCTAGCTTCGTCAGCACTCGGGCAATGTTCGCCAGATGCTCGTCCGCCGTTTTTCCCGCAATGAGTACATCGTCCAGGTAGGTCTGAGCGGGCAGGCCAATGCAAACCTGATCCATAGCTTTCTGCCACAAAGCTGGGGCCGAAGCAATCCCAAAACAGAGTCGGGTATATTGATAGAGTCCTTGACACGTGTTGATTGTTAAAAGCTCGCTACTCCCGGGATCCATCGGCAGGTGAAAATATGCATCACGCAGGTCTAACTTCGTGAAGTATCGACTCCCCGCCAATCGCGCATATATTTCATCGATTGACGGCAATGGATATTGCTCCACGCTGAGCCCCGGGTTAACTGTGGATTTGAAGTCCCCGCACAATCGGACGTCCCCATTCCGTTTCAGCACCGTGACAACCGGGGTGGCCAAATCCGAGCATGACACCCGTTCGATCACTCCACAGGCCTCTAGCCTATCCAGTTCACCCTTGACCTTGTCCTGCAGGGCATACGACACCGGACGCGGTTTACAAAACCGAGGAACCACCCCCTCCTTCAAGAAGAGTTTCGCCTCCATGCCCTTGAGTTTCCCAAGGTCGTCTCTAAACAACCCTTGATGTCTTTGAAGAATCTCCTCCAACTGATCCTCCCACTGGCTCGGCACGGGTTGCACAAGGTGAACTGCGGCCCAGTCTAGCCTGATGCAGGTCATCCAATCTCGGCCGAGAAGAGACGGCCTCCTCCCCCGTACGACGTACACCCGAAGCGTGGCGACCTGGCCTTGGTACCGCACAGACACGTCTGACATCCCGACTGGCGTTATCTTCTCGCGGGTGTACGTGAACAGCGCGAGGTTTGACCTGATAAGCTTCAAGCCGTTGAGTCTACGCGCGGTCTGTTCGCCGATGAGCGACACCGCTGCCCCCGTATCGACCTGGAACGTGATCGGCGTTTTGTTCACTTCGACTTCCACCGTCATCGGGCGCGCCGTCGTCGGGCCAACCGAACACAGGCTCAACAACGGCCGCTGGTTCTGCCCCGAGTCGCGTCGCACATCGCCGTCCACGACTTTAACGGTGGCTGAAGCCCCACGGCACACACGCGCCAAATGACCCACCTTGTGACAATTCAAACACGTGATGCCTTTATACGGGCATGCACGGCACAGGTGTCGACCTCCACATCCCAAGCATGTCCGCGGGGTCACCCCGCCGCACGCGTGGCCGCGCGGCGACGTCCGACCCGCATCGAAGGTCGTGCGCGCGTTCCGGGGTGCTCGCGACCCCGCGTGGCCGGTGGTGGCTCGAACATCCCCGCGAGTCTGCTCAACCGCCATGTGTGCTTTCATTTTCTCCACAATGTCCCGAAACGCCAGCCCGTCATCCCGGGGCCTGTTCGGTGCCACTAAATCACCCAGCAGCCGATAATGCTCCGGCGAAAGCGAAGCGAGCAAGATCGACTTCTGCTTGCTCTCGTCGACCACATCGTTCGCGTGGAAATAGCATTCCAATTGCTCCGAAAACAATTCGAAGTCGTCCCCGTCGAAAACGGGCATAAGTCCGTATGCACCCATCCTCGTCAGCCAACTAGTGTGTACTAGGTGCGGTGGGACGCAAGAATCACACGGGCCGCCATCTACTCCGCTTTATTGCGCGACCAGAAGCACAGTCTTACCACCCCTAGCGGGCGAGGCATGATATACGAAAACCCAATCACGTGACACAGCACAAGAGAGAGATAGCGAGAAGGTGAGAGAGAGAGCGTGAGAAAGAGAGAGAGCGTGAGAGAGAGATAGCGAGAAGGTGTGAGAGAGAGATAGCAAGAAGGTGAGAGATAGCGAGAAGGTGAGAGAGAGAGAGAGAGAGAGAGAGAGAGAGAGAGAGAGAGAGGGAGAGAGAGAGAGACAGAGAGGGAGAGAGGAAGAGAGAGAGGGAGAGGGAGGGAGAGAGAGAGAGAGAGAGAGAGAGAGAGAGAGAGAGAGAGAGAGAGAGAGAGAGAGAGAGAGCGAGAGAGAGAGAGAGAGAGAGAGAGAGAGAGAGAGAGAGAGAGATGGAGAGAGATGGAGAGAGATGGAAAGAGATGGAGAGAGATGGAGAGAGATGGAGAGAGATGGAGAGAGAGAGAAAGATGGAGAGAGATGGAGAGAGAGAGAGAGATAGATAGATAGCGAGAAGGTGAGAGAGCGTGAGAAAGAGAGAGCGTGAGAGAGAGAGCGAGAAGGTGAGAGAGAGTGAGAGAGATAGCGAGAAGGTGAGAGAGCGTGAGAAAGAGAGAGAGCGTGAGAGAGAGAGAGAGAGAGAGAGAGAGAGAGAGAGAAGGTGAGAGAGAGGAGAGAGAAGGTGAGAGAGATGGAGAGAGAGAGAGAAAGTGTGAGAGAAAGTGTGAGAGAAAGATAGCGAGAAGGTGAGAGAGAGAGAAAGAGAGAGAGCGTGAGAGAGAGAGAGAGCGTGAGAAAGAGAGAGCGTGAGAGAGATAGCGAGAAGGTGAGAGAGCGTGAGAAAGAGAGAGCGTGAGAGAGATAGCGAGAAGGTAAGAGAGAAGGTGAGAGAGCGTGAGAAAGAGAGAGCGTGAGAGAGATAGCGAGAAGGTGAGAGAGCGTGAGAAAGAGAGAGCGTGAGAGAGATAGCGAGAAGGTAAGAGAGAGGGAGAGAGAAGGTGAGAGAGAGAGAGAGATGGTGAGAGAGAGGAGAGAGAAGGTGAGAGAGATGGAGAGAGAGAGAGATGGAGAGAGAGAGAAAGTGTGAGAGAAAGTGAGAGAGAAAGTGAGAGAGAACGTGAGAGAGAAAGTGAGAGAGTGAGAGAGAACGTGAGAGAGTGAGAGAGAGATTCTTACGACAGAGGAATATGGTACACCTATTCTAACCGGGGCATACACCAGTTCTTCGATGGCCCAGTTCACTGGTACTCACTTTGCCGACCTCGGAAGGACGACAGGCTGAGTAAACCTCCTGGTGTGTATTAATTCCAGCGGCCAACGGGGCTTGAACTCAGGACCTTTTGGATCCCAAGCCGCGACCCTCACCACGACGCCAACACCAGGCTGTTTATTTTCGAAGTTAATTCAGCTAATTATTTGTTCTCCAGCTTTTAACTTGGATTGTGCAATCAGTATTTCCCCTTTTGAAAACATTATCAGCTGCCTCATTAAATATCAACCTCTTCCCACCTTTGGTCTTATTTATATGCTTTTATATGCTATCCCACATACCAGTTGTAGTGGCGTGCGCCTGTACTCCGGCTACTCGGAGGCTTGGGTTGGAGGAATGCTTGAGGACAGGAGGTCTGCACTGGTCCGTGCTCTGAGAGGGTGTAGAGCAGCCTGGAATCATGGCGAAACCCAATCCTTATCCCTGTGTCGTAAGAAGCGACCAGGGTTGTGTCAGGAAGGGCATCCGGCGTAAAACCTATGACAAATCAGTATGCGGATCATAACGGATGATCGGCTGTGGTGACCCCCAAAGGGAGCAGCCGAAAGACGAACAACATGCTATCCCACCTTCGGTTTGGGTTAAAAAAGAAAATTTCTTCCAAATGTTTTTCTTTTCACTCCAAAACCTTGTATTTCAAAACAACAAATATTAATATCCTGTGTTTATAAAGTCATTGGAAAATTAACTTCAACTTTCAATGTACATATGATAGAAGCATGCATAATTCATCAAGTTTCTGTTAATGTTGTTGCAGCCATAATTCCCCTGGGTTTCTTGACGAGTTGACATTTTCTGATGAGGAAACTTCTATTAGTGGTAAAGTCAACCACCACAATTACCGCATTCGGTGGACAGAGCAACCTCAGGAAGTCTGGCAACATGAAAGAGACTCACCAAAAAAATCAATGTCTGGTACGCTCTCAGAAAGTCACGCAACATTGATCCTTTTTTGAAGAAGTAACAATCAATGGTGAATGTTAATTTTCAATGTTGCAGGATTCCTTTATCCCTGAAGTACGATGATTAAATCTTTCTGATACAGTAGCAGTATGACGGTGCTCCCTGTCTCTATGCTTCAAATGTGTGACAGTTCTTGAATGATGTATTTTCAGACAGGTGGCTTGGTGGATGTGTAACAATTGTTTCGTCACCTCATTTGTCCGATCTGTCCCCATTGGAGTACTTTTTTCATGGGGCTATGTTAAAACGATTGTTAAGGCCGAGGTCACATTTGCCACGGCGACCGTGGGGTCTCCAAAATCTACGGCCACCAGCAATTATACGGCGGCTGCAGTATTTCCACAGTCACACAATATAGCAGTCACATATGTTTATATTTTCGGGGAGCTGCACGGCGTATTTATAAATTGTGGAGACCGAAAACGTGGGGTTTCCGTAGGGTCTTTGATTTTATGTCACACGGTGACCTTAAGGGGGCCCTGCGGCAGCCATAGAATTTTTAAGGCAGACACAAGGTAGCCTCAAGGTGCCCGCAAGGTGACCACAGGTGGCCCTAAGGCGAACGTGCGGCCAGACGGATGGTAACAAATTGGTTAATTTTTTAATTTTTTTTTACCAGTTTTTTTTTTTTTTCGGCTTGTCGAATTGCTACGGCGAACGTAGAAATGAAAAAAGTTATAACTCCACGTTATAATTCCATGGCGACCTTACGGCCTGTAAAATATAACCATATGGCGTAGGGCCACCCTGAGGCCACTGCAGAAACTTTGTGGCCGCCACACGTTTCTGTCAATTCAGAGAGCCTATGGCCGCCGTATCCTCGCTGTAGAGCAAATGTGACTTTGGCCTAAATCATCAAAACCACATTATTTGGATGAATGTAGGGCTAGCATCACAAATACGATGGAGATTGTTTTCAGTAAGTTGGAAAATTGGGATTGAACGACATCTTAGGAAATATGGCGGTTATGTTGAAGGCCAGAAATTTGAACTGTGGTATGTAAAATCTTTATGGGTTATGCTTTCATATGCCATTTACAGTTCGTTTGCTTTTATCATGTGTACATCCAAGTCATTAAAGTTTGAAGTTGCACAAGGACTTCAGTGTGTGCGACACACGCACTTTCTGCTCCTCTGTTCTTGGCAAGAGGACATTGTAAGCTTCTGGGAAGTTGTGTGAGATCCTCTGGGAAGTCCTTGAAAAAACATGTCATATTTATTTGGACAACTTTGTTAAAGTAAGCAATGTCATAAAATCAAGGTTAATGTCAACAATAGTTAAATCAATGATAACACTCTTTTGTAAATAAGAAAAGGAACAACCAACAAGCAAGTATAATAGCAAGTAAGATTAGTAATGTTTCTTCACAAACAGGAAGTCAGTTTTACTTTTAACTTTTGTCACAAAACTGCATTTAAAATATTTACTTTCCTGCCACAAACATATGTCATGGTTGTGCAATGGAGATATTCTTTGAATGTACTTGATGGTGTCATTATCTTTGGTTTTGTCTGGGTAAAGGAGGTGGAGGGTCAGTAGGTCTTCGTGAGAGCATCTTCAGGTTCATTCTATCCTCGGACACAGTCGGACATAGTTTTTTTTTTCTGCCAGGAAGCTGCTGGGCTATTGTGTTTGGTCTTGGGCCCAGTTGTGGTTGTAAATCTTGTGATTCTATTGTCCTAAAACAAAATTTAAAAAAATCACGTATTCAACACAGTTGAGATAATAGGATAAATATGTACCTTATTAAGGATTTTTATAATATTCCAACCTTCCTTAAGGTCTGTTCTGACTCTGTTCTCAATGCCTTATAAATCTATATGCCTGGTGTTGGCTATCATATCCATCCTCTAGGCCTTGGTGCACTAAATCCTGTGAATAGGCAGTTGTTGTCAAGCAGCTTGCATTCTCAACATAGAAAACGAACCAGACTGAGGGCAACTATTAGATTCTGAAAAGCTCACAAGTGTGTCCAGCCTGAGGCAAGGCAAAAAACAGCACCTTGCAAATTTTAATGCTGAACTCTCCAACCAGTCTCCTGCCCCCAAGTCATAGTCATACCTTGTCAAGTCTGTCTCTGATGTATGCTCCCCTTCCATCTGCTGTGTAACTCTTAAAAAGGATTCAGCGCAAAATCCTATCACTCAATTTGCAACACACAAATGATCCACTGTCCACAAGGAAAGTACATTCAATCAGAGAAAATTTATTCACGATCATGGAGCTACAAAACATTGAATGTAGAACATTTCAATGGTTTGCGCTAAAGCTGAGTTTACATTCTTGCTCTATACATGCCTTGGGAGGAGTCGGGGAGGGTTGAGAGAACAAAAAGATGGAGGGGAGGGGAGTTACAACTGACCTTGATGAGGCTAATTTCACATGGGAAAGACATATTCGACGTTTTATCGTACTGGTCAAAAGGTTGGTACATAAATCGTTGAGGCCTGACACAAGTTACTACAAACAGGCATGGAGGGCAGATTGGAGGTAAAAAAAAGAGACAGACAGACAGACAGACAGACATGGATGGATGGAGAGATATGGAGATATGGATGGATGGAGGAATCAGATTTCAGGTCCCAGTAAATACACTTGGTTTACAAAGAAATGGATAGTAATTGAACATAAACAATTGATTATAATTCGAAAACATTGAATAAGCAATGCGTACATTTAAGAATTGTTTAAAAAGGAAATTTTCCCCATCACATTGTTTTCCAAGGCAGAATCAATATTAGATGTTGTGGAAATGGCTGCTCAATCTTTAAAGGAGAATGCTCATTGCAGTCCTTGCAAGTCCGCTTGTGCGAAAGGCCATATTTTGCGGTGTTGAGGTTGCTTCCTTTTCATAGTCAGAGAGATATGTGCTTTGATAAGAACATGGTCAGAGGAACAAAGGGGAGCATTGGATGAAAATGAGAGATTGGATGGAAAGCTATTAAAACCAGGTGCAGAAGGGAGGACATAGCAGTTGCAGAAATCCGGGTTAGGAAGTTTGCAGATTGAGTCAGTACTACAGAGTCGTAGAAGACCTTAACTGGAATGTCATGACTCGTTGCAGAGCAAACAATCAGTCAACTAACCAGGAGGCAGGTGAAATCATCTCAGATGGGGAACAGAAATTTGGGATGCATGGTTACAAATTGATCCATGTTAGAGGAAAGAGGTAAATCGAGTCGCCATCATTGATTGGATGGTACAACACACAGACAAACATTCAGTGGTTGCAGAGAGGTATATGCAGACAATGGTATTCCAGAGGGCCAGGAGGAATTATTGAGGATATTGGCCAGTAAGGAATAGAGTTCTTGATATAGTAACACAGTAGCATCACCTCTGGAAAGAGGGAGAGGCCTGTCAATACAGGAGAGACAGACAGCAATTAGAGAAATCCTGTGAGATGAGATTCCTGTAAGCATATAATGTCCGTAGCTGTAACAGAAACCTCAATGAAGGGATTACTGATATGAAATTGAGCCCACAAATGTTGGTGGACAACAATGTGTGGGGGGCAGCGGGATTTGTGGAAGGAAATATGAGGGTGGCAGGGCGTGCATCGCTTGTTTAAAACAGGAAAGTGTTAACGGTCTCAAGTCACCGTTCTCTGCAGACCTGATTATCTTCTGGACCCCTAATTTTGTTAAACGAAGACAGTCATTGCATCTTTATTGAAAAGAGGGGTTATTTGAAGCATGGTGGAAAGCAGTATTACAAGATCCAGACAACGGGGCATGGCGAGCATGATTCAGTGCTCGACAGAATTGGGACAAATATTGAGAAGTCGACGACGCCAAGGCATGAGGCATTTATGTGTCGAAGGATAAAGACATGCATCATTTATAGTTCTTGGTAAGTCCCATTTCATGTGTTCATTCATCCACTGTCACTTAATGTAACTGTCTTGCATGCTGCATACAGTGTGTACAAGCTGCTCTGCAAGCTTGAGAAATTGCAGACAAAAAAAAAAAACGAAAGGTCTCGAATGTAAAGGAAAGAAAAAGATGTCTCCAAAGCTAAGTTATACCATAAGAAGAAATATTACACATTTGCTGAAAATGTGAGCAATAAATTGGATGAGGTGAACCAGAAATGTAAGGGTGTAAATATTCTACCTTTTCTTGTCTGATTTTAGTGTCCTGTGAGGTCGAGGAGCAACTGGCGGAGGTGCATCTGAAATGATTGTTGCTGCATCTTTAGTTGATGGTGGTGCAAAAGCAAAATTGTAGATTCCTTCTTCCTGCAAATAAAATTTAATCAGAGACAACTTGTAATCACGTCGATTTTACTCAACAAACAACAGTTCACGGTTCAAATTGGTGACTTTGATTTCACTTGTGGACCGTTCATTTCCGGGGGCATTTGAAGAAAAATAGAAAACCTTACTCTTCTGTTTTGGCCCAGCGGATTAAACATTGAGTGGAACAAAAAATAAACAAAAACTGTGGTTACAGAATGCCAAAACAAACATTGTGGTGAAAAGGACACAGCAGATGTCCTGCCAAATTATTAACCAATCGTGATAGTCTAACCCGCAACGTTTCCTGACCCACCATGATCCATGACTGTTTTGTTCAAGTTGCAAGGAAAATTTACTGAGAACTAGAATGATGCTGCACAGCTTTGAATTGATAAACAATCATGACTATCATCCGTATGTACTGTTCAAATGATTATTTTTTATTAATGTTTGTACTTCGTGGTAGTATTAATTTAAGGCAAAGCAAGAAAACTTGTTTTCAAGTTGAGACTTTGTTATAAAATTTTAAGTGAACTTGGGGGAGGTGGGGGGGGGTTCGACTTGCATTTGGTCACAGGGCTTTGAGGGGAAGTGGGGGGAGGGGGGAGGGAGTGGAGTTACCCAGCCTCTCGGTTTACGTTTACCTGTCGTCGAGCTTTAACCCCTTACACCTCATGGAGGTATACAAGCGAGATTGGGTCTTGAGGGGGAGAAGAGAGTTTACCCCCTTTACACCTCATGGAGACTTGGAAGGCTTCAGTGAGAAGACGACATGACTTGGTACAGTTTTGTAGGCAGGCCAATTCATCAATATGTTTGCCGTCCCTGGGATGGATGTAAAACTGGATATCCTGTCTGCCAGCATTCGTATGGGATTGAACAAAATGGGGTATGTTCAAACAGGTTCAAACAGCCATGGTTCAAACAGTGCTTATCATTTTTAAAGAGATTATAACATGGTCTTCCCTTCAGGGATGATACTCATATTGTGGCGGGCACCGTCTACCCACTATCATGAAACTGAAACACTCTGAGGCAGTAATTACTCTGACTATTAATGTTACTTGTCTTATCTTAACTTTTAAACTTTTGTCAGATTTAAGAAAGACAACAGAACACGTCTATATTTGAATTTTACTGTGCAAGTATGGAGAAAACTTCATTTACTTTATCACCGAAACAATGTTTTGAACGTCAATTTGTAATTTTATTTTCAAAAACGACAACCACTGTTACAAGAAACATTAATTACACCGCTGTTGACTGCAGCGCCATGGTTTGCAAATGAACAAACATCGAAGAATTAGTTGAGGAGGAAGATAGGGGTCCCATGCACCCCCATGATACATTTTTTTAACCTGCATTTTTACAATCCCTGAGGTGTGTGCAAACAGAATTTCCTTTGTTCCCATTCCAAAAAATGTCCCATGTGGGTCGTTTAGCCGTTTTTTTTGTCCGCCATTTTGGATTTCTTGGGACGCAAAAGTAAGGGGTAGGGGTAATATAAAGGACCTTTTCGCATAGAAAGAAATTAGTTACAGGTACAAATTAGATATCATTTGAAAGGGTATGACCTGCACTATCACAAGAACTCGTCAATTATTCAATTATGGCATCGATGACGTCATCAAGGGTTAAAAGGTCACGTTAAAGGGCCACTAAGTCAAATTCCATGCCCATCCTCTTTGTCATCCACCCTGCACCTAAGTGGATGAATCTTTTGGATTCTATTTTGCTTGAATGAAAGTGTATATGCATAGGCAGTTTTTAAAACTAAAACAAATTATTTAACTTCAGCACAACATCATTAACCCTTTCCACAAAAATACCAAAAATATTGAGAAAATGCAGTTCTGTATCGAGTTTACTGTGCGAGTGTGTCCTTCGCATACGAATGATTAATTTCACTGTTTATTTATAGTTTATGGCTATGGTTATTAACATTCTTTTTTTGTTACAGGTAAGGCCATTGTAACTACCTTAACACTTTAGTGGTGGTGTTAAATTTCGTCAACTGACAGTGTTGTCTTTTTTTGTTACAGGACGTGCAGACAACTGTGATTTTGATTAATGTTTTAGTGGTTGTATTGAATATCTGCTGGCATGCATACCTGCTTGTAGCTGTAGTTTATTGGTGGTGGATAATTGTCTTTTTTTTCAGGTAACACCTATTATGGATTAGTGCTCCAGAGGTGGTAGTGCACGTTTAGTTGTAGTTTACTGGTGGTGGTGGCTTCATCATGTCAAAGGCAAAGAAACGCCGAACCGATCATGGTCGCAATTTAGAGGAACTGCAGATGCTTCCTCCTGAATGTTTTTTACATGTGAGTGGCATACAGCATGGTGAATTTATACCATTACACAATATAAGGGGTCCTCCCCAGGAAAAGCTTGAGATGTTACATAATCTTCGTGAGAAATGGCTCCTTCAGTCTCATGATTCACCCGCTCGTATGGAAGCTGTGTGTAGGTTAATTCCAGACAATCTTGATGGTGTGGACCTAGAAATGACAGGCTATCACCGGAGATGCTCTCAAGTCTTTACCAAACATCAGGATCGTTTGAAATGTGTGGTACCAGACGATGAACCCTCAACAATTCGATCCCCTCGTAAACCATCAACCTCCTCCAAGAACATTTTTCCACCAGAATGTATTTTCTGTGAAATGCTTGAGACGAAAGTTTCCGGAAGGACTGAACATTGTGTCCAGTTTGCATCTTTCAAGGGAAAGGAAGCAGCCTGGACTCATATTGAATCTCAAGCCCGAGAAATAGGAGACAATCCTTTACATCGCAAGGTCAGGTCAGGTATGGGAGCATGTGCCAGAACAGCGCGTCGCTGCGTCCACTTTCCGCCGGTACTCCAGGGGCCTCCGTCTGGCCATCCCCAAAGCAGATGCCAGGCCCATCCCCATCTCCTTGAGATGATGGTCAACCTGCTGCAACCACGAGGCACGTGGTCGGCCCACTGGCCTCCTCCACTCATGAGACCCCCTCGCTGAGAGAATCTGGTGAGCAGGATCAGCGTCAGGAAAACGAGCCACATGTCCATACAGCCACAACTGACGCTCACGGACTATGCAGGCAACAAATCTCATCCGAGTCTCTCTCAGCAACCGCTCGTTGAACAAAAAATCCGACCAGCGATAGCCAAGGATTCTCTGAAGAGACCTGGTACCAAAGGAATTAAGTCTCCATCTCAGATCCTTGGTCAGAGTCCAAGTCTCGCATCCAGAGAGCAAGACTGGTAGTACCAAGGACCTGAAGACTCGGACTTTCGTCCTCCCGCACAGGTACCGACAGCGCCACACCCCATGATCCAGTGAATCCATGACTCCCCAGGCCCGACCCAGACGTCTATTGACCTCCGACTCACAGCCAGCAGAGACATGAATATCACTGCCAAGGTAAGTGAATCTTCCACGACCTCAACATCCTCACCACAAACAGACACGGACAGGACAGCAGCATCCAAGATGTCACCGAAAGCCTGGATCTTAGTTTTGACCCAAGAATCCCGTAATCCCAGCAGCTCCGACTCCTCATTCAGCACCTCGAGGGCCCCCAAAAGGATGTCTAAAGTCTCTGCAAAGATGACTGTATCATCTGCAAAATCAAGGTCCGAGATCTTGACATTCCCAAACGATGCACCGCAGCTTCATCTCTCTGACATCCTCCCTAAAATCCAGTCCATACAAGTGCTGAAAAATTGTGGGGGCCAGTACACACCCCTGACGAACTCCAGTAACAACTGGAAATAAGACAGAGATGGTACCACCACACTTCACAGCACTCTCAGTGCCAGAGTTGAGTTCAGACATCAGATCGATCAGTTTTGGTGGCACCCCACAAAGACTAAGAATCCTCCAGAGGACATCCCGATTCACTGAATCGAACGCTTTACAGAGATCAACATAGGCTGCAAGCAGCCCCTGCCGAAACTCTCGTCTGCGTTCGGTGAGGACACGAAGTGCAAGGATACGGTCAATCGTTGACCTCTTTGGTGTAAAGCCTGACTGCTCTGGACGCTGGTGCTCAAGCAGATGGTGGCTAACCCTATCAAGAATTATACGAGCAAAGACCTTGCCCGGCAATGAGAGCAGCGTCACCCCTCAGTAGTTGTTGCAGTCTTGGCGATCACCCTTCCCTTTCCAGAGAGGAACAACAAGGCCCCTCTTCCAGTCAGTTGGGATGATGCCTGTGTTCCAGGCAGAGCACAAAACTGCATGCAAAGACACGAGTGCAGCATTTCCACCAGCCTTGAGAAGTTCAGCATGGATGCCACAGATCCCTGGAGCTTTGCCCCATTTCAACTGGTTCACCGCAGCCCGTGTTTCCACAAGCGAAGGTGGACCACAGTTGACTTGAGGGTCAGCAACAGGGATTGTAACACCATTGACGTCCAACTCGACAGCTGGGGTATCAGCTTGGTACAACCGCTCAAAGTAACCGGCCCAGCGGGCCTTCACTTCAGACTCCTCTGTCAAGAGCCAACCACTCTCTGCTCTAACTGCAGTGCTCCGAGGGATGGGCTTGGATGAATGCAATGCGCGAATTCCCCTGTAAGCGGGACGAGAATCACCTGTCCACAGGTGATGCTCTACCCCCTCACAGATTCCTCGCACATAGGCCTCCTTGTCCACCCTCAGTGCACGTACAGTTTTACGCCTCAGCTCCCTGAACAGCTCAGCTCTGCCATTCAGCCTGGCCCTGCGACTCTGGTCAATGGTATCCAGTGTCCCTTGAGAGACAAAATTCTTCTTTGCCCTGCGGTGAGTTCCAAGACATCCACCGGCAACATCAAGGACGGTGGTCTTGAAGGCGCTCCACAACTCTTCAGGACCCCCCAAAGCACCTAGACCCCCCAAGTGTCCACTCAGACTGTTCGCAAACTCCTCAGCTACTCTCTCATCCCTGAGCTTGCCAACATCCAGCCTCGGCTGGGATGGTACCATTCTCCAGGATTTAAGGTGCAGCTTTAGAGTTGCTACAACAAGCCTGTGGTCAGTATTGAGGAACTGAGCACTCCAGTAGACCCTGCAGTTCTGGATCATCCTCCAACGACTGTCAATGAGGACATGGTCAATCTCCTTTGCCACACCGCCAGCGTTGGAATACCAAGTCCAGCGATGAGCTTGTGGACGCTGAAACCATGAACCAGCCACCCTAAGTCCATGACTTCTTGCAAAGTCAAGGAACTTAGTGCTATTCTGGTTCATAGTTCCTGACCCATGGGGACCAACACACACCTCATAACCATCCCTATCAGTTCCAGTCGATGCATTGAAATCCCCCAAGACGAGAAGTGTATCTCGTCTGGGGCACTGATCAACCACAGACTCGAGTGTGGCGTAGAATGCATCCTTCACGGAGAGATCACTCGCCTCAGTCGGAGCATAAACAGAGACCAGAGAAATGACTCCTAAGGAGTGATGAATCCTTCATCTCATAATACGCTCGTTGACCGGTGTTTCATCAATTATCATTGGGGTCAGCTTATTGGACACAGCGACAGCAACTCCTTGGGTATGGTAACCATCAGAGCGACCAGACCAATAGTAGGTGTAACCACCCACCATTATCTCGCCGCAATCCGGTCTCCGAACCTCAGAGAGAGCTGCAATCCCGATGTCCAAATGCTTGAGCTCAGATGATTGCAGAGACAGGTGATCATCCTCTCTTAGGGATAGGACATTCCAGGCACCCACCCGAAGGGACCGCCTCAGGTTAACCCAAGGAGACCGCTGTCTGGTGGACGACACCTCAGCACCACTCCGACACACTCTCCCGCAATCTGACCCAGGGATGTTACCCTGTGGTTTCCCTCCTATCATCAAAGATTGGGGGTCCCGAAGGCATTGCCCCAATCCCGTCATCCGGTGAGCTGCCCTGCGAAGGGAAGTACAGGAGGTACTCCCACAGAGTGGGTTTTCAGATTTTTTTTGCGTTTTTGTGTTTTGCGGAATGAAGGGTTTTACGGTGGCCGGAGTGCAAATCCTGCCACCAACCTCCTAATAAAAAAGTAACCCAACTGCAGGAGGACGTCCGCAGACACAGTTGGGCACTAGATATGAATGGCCGTTGGCTCACAAGGAGCTCCTTCGCCCTTTGACAGGTTTTGTTTTTAATCCTGCTGGGTGTCCATATCCAAACACCCTCCTCACCAGAAAACCTGGTGGGGGAGACGGTTTAGTCGCCGACAACCGGACCATGGAACAGGTTAGTACAGGTTTACATGGTACCTGTAGCAGGTCACAGATCTAACCTGACCTGACATATCTAACCTGATCGCAAGATGGTAGGCAAAGATTTGTTTGCAAGAGAGGCTCGTTTCCATAAATCCTGTCATAGTTCATTCAAGCTGAGACATGTGAATTATTGACGTGATCAACCCAACAGAAGTATTGAAAACAAACAAGATGAAAAGCTTGAAGCTCATCAAAGCTCATTTCATGTAGTTCTGGATTTTATATGTGAGAGGGTAATTGGGCAGAAGGAGGTCGTGCAACTTGGAACACTCTGCCACCTATACGTAAAAGAACTTGAACGCTGTGGATTTCCAAATCCAGATTTCAAAAGTGATCAGCTGAAGACCCGACTTCAAAGACACGAAATCAATGAGTGCATTGCTTTCACAAAAGTGTTTCCTGGGGACAGGGGATGCATAACCTACAACCTGGTGTACAGCACAAGCATCTCTGTTACGGAAGCAGTTACTTATGCATATAGGCTTGGTTCCAAAGACAAGTTTGAGGATGTTGCCTTGCACTTGCACAGTGTTGTTCAGGGGATGTTCAACGAGTCAACACCACTTCCTTGCCCTCCTACAGCTGATGAGCTGGATGCCAGGGCATCAGAAGAATACCTCCCAACAGTCCTGGTGAAGTTCCTGTCGACTCTTATCCTGGGTGAAGCAGATGTGGAAAAGTCTGAAAAGAGCCAACGTCTGGTGCTTTCAGTAGCTCAGGTGAGTTTTAACCACCTTTGCTTTCAACATCTTTGGGACAATATCACTAGTCCTCCAAATTGTATCTAGTTTTAGTGCTTTCTATCATGAAAATGTAAATTTTTTTCTATCTAAGATCCATTGGTTTCTTTTCCAGGACATCTGCCGTGCTGTGACGAACGGAGAGTGGAAGTTACCTAAACACATCCTCCTTTGCAGCACCATACGCCACCTATATCGAAGCAAGCAGCTAACCAATATACTTCATAGATTGGGTCACTGTGAGTCCTATGACTTTGGCTTGGAAGTTGAGACAGCACTGGCAGAAGCCATTGGTGATGTTTCCTCTTCTCTCACTCCACAAATTGCGACTGGTGAAGACAACGAAGATTTTCATGTTGAGTGGGACAACTTAAACAAAATAACCACAAATGTCCATGGTTCAAACGTGGTGAACAGCACTGAAGGGATCAAAATACAGGAGGTGAAACCAAACACTGACATTGCCGCCAAAGATAGAACCCTCCCACTCAAGCAGCGGAATAAGACTCATTGTTTTGAAGTTGGAACCCCACCAACATTGCCCCCTTTTCATATTTATGGTCGAGTTGGGCCCAAGTTTCCAACAGGGGCTAAGTTCAGTCCACCCATCGAAAATGATAAGTTGTACTCAGAGTGCATCCAAGAGTACCATTTGTGGTTACTTATGCAAACGGTCACTGGCAGTAAAGAAACACAACTCGTCCCTGGATTTGGTGGCTTCATCTCAGCAACTGGCAGAAAACCGTCTCGAAAGTCTTCTGGTCTCCAAAGCCATATGATCCTGAACAAGGTTGGGAAAGAAATGATGAGGGTGTTTTGGAGCCAGTGTGGTCTTGCGGACCAGTACTTCCCCCTACCTTGATAGACTTATTTGAGAAGACTAAGGAAGAAATGGAACAGTGTGATGATGACATTGAGGAAGAACAGTCCAGCCAAGATAGTGACTATGAAGAACTTCTCAGTGATAATGAAGACTAGATTAAAATATGAACATTGAGACTTTTGGCAGTCGTAATAATGTTTCAACATTAATTAGTTGTAGGCCTGCATATTATAGTAACTCGTTAACACACGATCTCTATATAATGCATATTCCCATATCAAGTAGTAAGGAGTGGAAGTGAAAATACCAAGAGAATGATACATAGACTGTATTTCAGGACTCATTGGAACATGTAAAGCCTTTTACCATAACAAAAAGGCAGAGAAAACAAATATGTGTCAAACTGCAATTTCACAGGAAACTTATTACAAAAATTCAATTTTTTCAATATTTTCGGTATTTTTGTGGAAAGGGTTAATGATGTTGTACTGAAGTTAAATAATACGTTTTAGTTTTAAAAACTGCCTATACATGTACACTTTCCTTCAAGCAAAGTAGAATCCAAAAGATTCATTCACTTAGGTGCAGGGTGGATGACAAAGAGGATGGGCGTGAAACTTGACTTAGTGGCCCTTCAACGTGACCTTTTGACCCCTAGTGACGTCATCGATCCCCTAATTGAATAATTGACGAGTTCTTGTGATAGTGCAGGTCATACCCTTTCCAATGATACCTAATTTGTACCTGTAGCTAATTTCTTTCTATGCAAAAAGGTCCTTTATATTACCCCTACCCCTTACTTTTGCGTCCCAAGAAATCCAAGATGGCGGACAAAAAAACGGCTAAACGACCCACATGGGACATTTTTTGGAATGGGAACAAAGGAAATTCTGTTCACACACACCTCAGGGATTGTAAAAATGCAGGTTAAAAAATGTATCATTGGGGTGCATGAGACCCCTATCTTCCGACAAGACTAAATACCACTCAAAGTTGAGAAACAAAGTCATGGAAAATATTTAAATAAAAAGACAAATAAAGAAAATGGAAATGTAAGATAATGGTGAAACAGGGGTGTTCCATTCCCAAGCAGCTTGTAGAGTGCTCGACAAGTGGCTTAAGCACTCAAGCAAGTACTCCAACAAGCAGCTTGTAGAGTGCTCGACAAGTGGCTTAAGCACTCAAGCAAGCACTCCAACAAAACGGACGATAAGGAACGGCTGGCTTGGCAAGCGATAGCATGCTGATTGGTTATGAGACATACCCAAGCACCTTCTTCAGCGCAAATACAAAAAAATGGTGTAAAATATGGAGAAGGATGGATCATAGCCTTGTTTAAAGTAAATAAGCTGAGTTGATAAGAATGATGGAAATGGACACCCAGCAGGATGAAAAACAAAACCTGCCAGAGGGTCGAGGAGCTCCTTGTGAGCTAAAAGTCATCCATATCTCATGCCCAACTGTGTCTGCGGACGTCCTACTGCAGTTGGGTCAATTTTTTTTGGAGGTTGGTGGCTGGATTTGCACTCCGGCCACTGTAAAACCCTTCACGCAACAAAACACAAGAAAAACGCAAAGAAAGCTGAAAACCCACTCCGTGGGAGTACCTCCTGTGCAGCTGCCCTTCGCAGGGAAGCTCACCGGATGATGGAATTGGGGCACAGCCTTCGGGACCCCCACTCTTTGATGATTGGAGGAAAACCACAGGGTAACCTTCCTGGGTCTGATTGTTATAGTGTGCGTCAGGGTGTCAGGGTGGTACTGAGGTGTCGTCCACCACACGGCGGTCTCCTTGAGTTAACCTGAGGCGGATTCTATTTTGCTTAGGCCCCTGGAGTACCTTTGGAGTATTTTGCTTAGGCCCCTGGAGTACCCTGGAGGCCCCTGGAGTACCTTTGGGTGGGTGTCTGGAATGTCCAATCGATGAGAGGATGTTCATCTGTCTCTGTCATCATCTGAGCTCAAGCGTTTGAACATCAGTATTGCATCACTCTCTGAGGTTCGGAGACCAGATAGTGGTAAAATCATTGAGGGTGGTTACACCTAATATTTGGTCTGGTCGCTCTAATGGTTACCATGCCCAAGGAGTTGCTGTAGCTGTGTCCAAGAAGCTGACTGCAACGATAATTGAGGTAACAGCGGTCAATGAGCGTATATGAGATGAAGGATTCGTCACTCATTGGGTGTCGTTTCCCTGGTCTTTGAATGTACTCCGACTGAGGCGAGTGATCTCACCATGAAGAACGCATTCCATACCATGCTCAAGTCTGTGGTTGATCAGTGCCCCAGGCGAGACACTCTTTCAGTCTTGGGGGATTTCATTGCATTGACTGGAACGAATCGGGATGGTTATGAGACATGTGTTGGTCCCCACGGGTCTGGAACTGTGAACCAGAATAGCACTAGACTTTGAAAGAAGTCATGGACTTAGGGAGGCTGGTTCACGGTTTCAGCACCCACAGGCTCATCGCTGGACTTGGTATTCCGACGCTAGTGATGGGACAAAGGAGATTGACCATGTGCTCCTTGATGACCACTGGACAATGATCCAGAACTGCAGGGTCTACCGGAGAGCTCAGTTCCTCAACACCAAGCACAAGCTTGCTCACCCTCTCTCTGTTCTATTCACCCTCTCATTTTCCCAAGGTCATCTGCCATCTGCTTGGAAATCTGCTAACATCACTGCCCTGCATAAAAAAGGTGCAAAAACAGATCCCTGTAACTACAGACCAATCAGCCTTCTCCCAATCATCAGCAAGGTTATGGAATCCATCATTGCTTCAGACATGAAATCCTTCCTCTTCTCCAATGGCTTGATTTCCAATCATCAATTTGGTTTCAGACCAGGTCACTCTACCCTGGATATGCTGCTACTGCTCTCCCATCAATGGATGGAGGTCCTCAATGCCAGACAGGAAATCCGAGCCGTATCCCTGGACATATCACGTGCTTTTGACACAGTCTGGCACCCTGCCCTACTCACCAAACTCTCTTCCCATGGTATTCAAGGCCATCTCCACTCATGGCTCGCAGACTTCCTCTCCTGTCGCAGTCAACGTGTGGCCCTAAATGGAGTTCTTTCATCCCCTCTTCCTGTGCAGGCTGGAGTTCCTCAAGGTAGCGTTCTGGGCCCTGTTCTTTTTCTGGTTTTCATCAATGATCTCTCGGACTCTCTGGAAAATCCTCTATTTCTCTTTGCCGATGACTCCACCCTCTGCCGTACCATCTGTCATCCCTCAGACCGGCAAGCAGCAGCTTCTTCGCTCACTGCAGATCTGGATAAAATCACAAACTGGTCCAACACGTGGAACATGTCTTTCAATCCACACAAATCTCACACTCTCACTATGTCTCTTCGAAAGGACCGTTTACAAAACCCCCCATCCACTTTCTCAACAATCCTCTGGAAGAAGTCTTTTCTTTCAAGCTTCTGGGTCTCACTATCTGCCATGACCTTTCCTGGGAAAGTCACATTTCCAACCTTGCCTCAAAAGCCAGTCGCCGACTGGGAATCCTCCGTCGTGCAAAGTCCTTCCTCGGCCCTCTTGAGCTCCTGACTACTTACAAAGCTTTTGTCCGTAGCCTGATGGAGTACTGCTCTCCCCTCTGGGCTGGTGCTCCTGCCTCCCACCTTTCTCGACTTCACGCTGTCGAAACCAGGGCTTTTAAGATCATTGGCATCTCCCGCAATGAAGCTGAGTCTTTGGGCCTCTCACTCAATCACCGCAGGTTGGTCGGTGGTCTTTCTGTCTTCTACCGACTCCTCTCCAGCCTTGCCCCCCTGCTCTCTCTGCGATTTGTCCCAACCACATTTCCACAGGGCGCTCAAGGTCCGCCAACAACCCCCTTCTGGTAAAACTACCAAAATCACGAATCACTGCTCATCTTCACTCTTTCATTCCTCTTTTTTCCCGCCTTTGGAATAAACTTCCTCACTCTATTCTTTCCCATTCTTCCCTCCAGGCTTTCAAAACAGCTGTTCACCACCACCTCTTATCTTCCCCCATCCAAATCCTCGATCTTTTCTACCCCCGATAATCCACCCATGCCCACTTCCTTCAATTCTCCTGCTTTCCTTCCTGAAAGTCCCTGTAATGTCCATCTTCTCCTCGCCATGTTCCCCGTCCCATCCCCATCCCTCTCCCTTCCACAGTTCACCTGTGTCTGTTCCCCAATGTTTTGTCCCTTCCACTCCCACCCCTCTTGTCTCATGCCTCCTTGCTGTGAGTTGTGTGTTAGCTCTCATACGAGCCTCGACCAAGGTATACAAAAAAAAAAAAAAAAAAAAAAAAAAAAAAGCTTGTCATAGCTACTATGAAGTTGCTGCTTAAATCCGGGAGAATGGTACCATCACAGCCGAGGCTGGATGTTGGTAAGCTCAAGGATGAGAGGGTCGCTGAGGAGTTTGCGAACAAGGTGAATGGAGATTTGGGGGGTCTGGGTGATTTGTGGAATCATGAAGAGTTGTGGAGTGCCTTCAAGACCACCGTCCTTGAAGTTTCCAGAGTATGTCTTGGAACTCAGCATCAGGCGAAGAAGAATTTTGTCTCTCAAGGGAGACTGGGTACCATTGACCAGAGTCGCAGGGCCAGGCTTAATGGCAGGGCTGAACTGCTCAGGGTGTTGAGGCGTAAAATAAGTGTGCTGAGTGTGGACAAGGAGGCCTTTGTGTGAAGAATCTGTGAAGGGGTAGAGCATCACCTGTGGTCAAGTGATTCTCGTCCTGCTTACAGGGTAATTCATGTATTGTGTTCCTCGCCTGTCCCTCAGTGTCCTGCAGTCAGAGCAGAGAGTGGTGGGCTCTTGACAGGAGTCCGAAGTGAAGGCCCACTTGGCTGGTTACTTTGAGCGGCTCTACCAGGCTGATCCACCAGCTGTTGAGTTGGATGTTAGGGGTGAGGCTATCCCTATTGGTGATCCTCCAATCAACTGTGATCGACCTTCGTTTTTGGAAACACAGGCTTCGGTAAACCGCTTGAAATGGGTTAAATCTCCTGGGATCTGTTGCATCCATGCTGAACTCCTCAAGGCTGGTGGAAATGCTGGACTCATGCATCATCCCAACTGAGTGGAAGAGGCACCTTGTTGTCTCTCTCTGAAAAGGGAAGGGTGATCGCCAGGACTGTAACAATGACCAAGGGATTACATTGCTCTCAGTGTCGGGCAATGTCTTTGCTCGAATAATTATTGATAGGGTTTGTCACCATCTGCTTGAGCACCAGGGCCCAGAGCAGTCGGGTTTAACACCGAAGAGGTCAACAATTGACCGTGTCCGCACTATTCAGGTCCTCATCAAACGCAGATGAGAGTTTCGGCAGGGGATTCTCACAGCCGATGTTGATCTCCACGAAGCGTTCGATATAGTTAATCCGGATGCCCACTCGAGGATTCTCGGTCATCGTGGGGTGCCACAAAACTGATCAATGTGAATGATGTGTGGTGTGGTGGTTCCATCAAAGAGTAATTTCCAGTTCTTACTGGAGTTTGTCAGGGGTGTGTGCCAGCTCACACATATTTCAGGGCTTGTATGGACTCGATTCTGGGGAGGATGTGGGAGACATCAAGCTGTGGTGCATCATTTGGAAATATCAAGATATCGGACCTTGATTTCGCAGATGATTCAGTCATCTTTGCGGAGATGCTGGACATCCTTGTGGGGGCAGTCGAGGTGCTGAATGAACAGTCGGAGCCACTGGGATTACGGGTTTCCTGGGTCAAAACTAAGTTCCCGGCTTTCAATGCCATCTTGGATGCTGCCATCTGTCTGTACCTGGTTGTTGTGAGGACGTTGACGTCTTGCAGAGATTCACTTCCCTTGGCAGTGATATTCATGTCTCCGCATATTGTGAGCTGGAGATCAATAGATGTGTAGGTTGGGCCTGGGGATTCCTTGATTCACTGGGTCATGTGGTGTGGCGCTGTCCGCACCTATGCAGGAAGATGAAAGTCCTACTTTTTAAGTCCTTGGTCCTTCCAGTCTTGCTCTACGGATGTGAGACTTGGACTCTGACCAGGGATCTGAACCAGAGACATAACTCCTTCGGTACCCAGTGTCTTCGGCGAATCCTTGGCTACCGTTGGCCAGACTTTGTGTGCAACGAACGGTTTCTGAGAGAGACTTAGATGAGATTTATTACCTGCATCGTCAGTGAGCATCAGCCGCAGCTGTATGGACATGTGGCTCGTTTTCCTGACGATGATCCTGCTCACCAGATTCTCTCAGTGAGGGAGCCTTGTGAGAGGAGGAGGCCAATCGGCCAACCGAGTTCCTCGCCATTACAGCAGGTTGATCAGCATCTCAAGGAGATGGGGGTGGGCCAGGCATCTGCCTGGGGGATGGCCAGATGGAGGCCCCTGGAGTACCGGCAGAAAGTAGATTCAGTGACACCTTGCTCTGGCGCATACTCCCATACCTGACCTGACCTGAATAAGAATCGCTACTTTCTCTAAATTTTCAGATTTCGATACTTAACTTGTTCATGAGCTCCAATCCTGAAATCTGAAGACAGATTTCGATTAAATACTTTAATCTGTCCCCGAGAGGCCAAGTCAAGGTATTGTTAAACAGCCCAAGACAAAATGGTAGCTGAAGACCCCAGCGAGGTCACGAGTCTGACAAATATGGAGCGATGCCATCTTGGTAAGGCTTTTTTTTTTAAGATAAGTACCCTGTTAATTTTCTTCGCAAGGGGTGTTTAAATTTACCCAAATGCCCAGGTTTCATTCATGCACTCTATTGGTGTTCCCTTTGTATGTATTCATGCAAAGTTTTGGGCCATCAGTTTCATGGTTTTGGAGTGATGGAGGACACACACACACACACACACACACACACTTATTATTTTTGATGACACCTCTGTCTCTGGAAGGATCTCTGCTGTTTCAATGATTGAACACTGACAGCTTGTACCACCCCAACACCAAGGGCAGAGTGGAGGAGCGACCAAACCATGAACATGATTGTGCTTAATGGACTTCCTCAGCTACCCCTCACCCATTCGCCTGACAGGGCATCTCATGTGAGACTTTATTTAATAATTTGCACTTTATCTGCTGTGGTGATCGTACAAATTTGTGCTCCATCAGGTGTATTGAATCGCAAATTTAACAAGCATAAACATGCCAACATGTTACAAAATGATGTTATAATCATGCCAGCAAGAGCAACAGGATTCCAACCTAAAAAGTCTTATGATTGCATTTGTCCGATTTAAATTTGTCTTCTTTGGTGCATACTGTAATAAAGAATCACAATCATTATCATCATCATCACCACCACCTCCACCAGGTAACTCGGTCCACATACCTTCCTTTCTTTAATGTCCTGGGGTGCTGAAAGAGAGAAAAAAGAAAAACCAATAAAATTTCTGCATCATATTCCACCTGCCAATACCATATGACAGTGCTCTACGCTGCAATTAAATTACTCACATACCCAACTACATAAGTCATAGTAAGTTAACCTTCTACTTACTTGTCGTTTTAGCTTGCAAGTAACTTTTAAGCCTTACAAGTGCATGTACAAGCTCATTTTTAAACCAACTATGGAGGAAATTGCTGGCAAGTCATCTGAAAATATTATTGTGTGGATAGCAGCCCCCCTACAGGGGGAAACCGCATCCAAAGACGACTGCCACCTTCTGGAGCCCATAGCCCCAAGATGGCTGAACTAGAGCTTTCACTCACAGGTTGCGTCGAGCAACCGCTGCAGGCGTATGAACCACAGGGGCTATTCCCTCGCAGATTATCAAAGTTGCAACCATTTACATCTCCAGGGAGCCCAAATGAACCTCATTGTTCACGTGACAAAGGTGGAAGCATGAGGTACACCATTCCTTATGGAATAAATAATTTATTACACAATTGGATACCGTTACAAACCACAACAATGAAAACAAAAAAATACGTAAAGGACTAAACTTGTCTTTCTCTGGGTGCCACCAAATGCGCACAACCACAAACAAAACCTGGCAAGTGTTTAAGGACATGGCAGCATCGGGTTGGCCCACAACCACAGTCGGCCACACAACAAGCTAGTGAAAACAGTCCAGGTGAAGGTAACAAATGGGAGGGGACTCAGTGGCTCAATTGGATGATGACTGGAGAACGCATTGTCAGCGGATCAAATCACACCACACAGAAGCGCACCCTGGAGCAAGAATACTACCTCCATCTTCTTCTAAGTTCCTCTCTCCCATTCCTCATAGAGGTTAGGTTGTTTTTTTTTTAACCAATCTTCGCCCCAAAGCTTTCGACTAATCTCTGCCTCAGGGCCTTCCATCAAGTCTCCACCTCAAAGCATTCCACCAATCTTCGTCTCTCACACTCACACAGACAGCTACCAAAAAGAGTTGGTGGGTGTGTGGGGGGGGGGGAATGTGATGCCTCCCCAACACTGCCTGGCCACCCCAATATTTACAGACATCAGACGAGACACTATAACCTAACTATTTCTAAAAGCACATCCTCCCGTCTCCTCCGTAGGGGAACATTTTACATTGACTCCTTACCCTAAACACGCAAGATATTCTAAATCTAAACGCAACTACATAATTTGTTTTTCTTATTCAATTCCTAACGAGGTGGGTTGTTGAATCATGGAAGCATCTATTGTGCAACCAATCTTTTCCTTGATCTTGCCATTCCGTCCTGGAGTCCCTTGACCCAGAAAGAACACCCAATCACAATGAACTCTCTGTGGAAGGGTGTGTGAGGCCATCAGAATATAGAAAAACAACAGAGGTACCTGTCAGAGCACCATGATGGTGCCATTCCAGTTAGAGGTTAGCTTTGGGCACACATCTTCCTCCGGGAATAGTGAAGCCAAACCAGGTTCACACAGAGAAACTTCTGGCCAGGCACCCGATCGTCATACCTCACTTTCATCCAGAGGAGGATATGTCAATATCCCCCCCCCCCCCAAGCAAACTCATGGGCCTTGTCTAAACTTTCCTTTAATTTAGTGACATTGCTCTCCATAGATGCTCACAGCCACAAGTCTAGAGGGACCTGCATTTATCAACCAACCATCAACAGCATCATTGGGAGATCACAGCAGAATTTTTTCCAATAAAACCCAGGATAAAAATAAAAGTCACTTTAGAGGATAAGGTGAGGGACAAGTATGAGGCCTTGTCTAAGACCTCTAGCATTTATTCTACATTGTCATAAGAGAATGGAAAATCACTGAACGTTTGTGGGAGGGTAATGGGAACATTGGCTGGCAGGATGGCCAAGAAGTACGCACACTCGCCTCTAAGCTGTCTATCCTAGGTTTGAATCTGGACCCGGGTATAAACTGTCATCCTGGTGTTTCACAGGCAGAGTGATTCATTAATGTGTGTGCATCCCATCTGCTGGCATTAGTTGGTGGATGTTAAAGATCCTTCAGTGTTGTTCGCGAAGAGTAAGTGACCTATCACCGGCACCCTGGCCGAATTCCAAACTCCTGCTCGGAGGCAATGGAAAACCACCCAGATTACCCCTTGCCAAGAAACTGCTTGGGCAGCACCGACGCTCTGTAACAGAGTATGGTACATCAGAATCAAAGAATGGGAACACCTGGAAACTTTTGTTTGAAATGACACCATAGGTGTGTGCAAAGCATTCTGGATATTTCCAATATTGTTGAACAGTGTGTTGTCATAGGTGCTGGTGGACAGTGATGTGCACTGAAGTTTTTGGTGATCGAAAATGTGAAGCTTTCTCAATTTTACAGATCAGCGGTGCAGCTTGTCGAAACACATCTTTGATGCAAAAGTGAACATGGGTGATGTCAACGTTTTTAAAAGTGCAAGATCCTTGATGAGGACCATGTTTCAGGAAAAGATCATCATGCATGTTGGTGTTTATAAAAAGCAGGTTGGAGTACATGCAGCATACTCACGTAAAATACCTCTGGGGTAGCTTCCCCGACCTCCTTGAGGTTTGTTCAAGCAAACATTATTGCCTCTTGCTGCTGTACCGAGGGTGCTGTAGACTGCAGTGTCCATCTCATTAATTTTCGGCAGATTCATCATCGTGCAATAGTTTGAACGGTTGGTAGCCATGGTGCCGTATACATTCAGCAGGGCAGCATTTGTTCCATAGGTGGAAGACGCAGCTGTACAATGCCCAGACTTCAATACTCCACGAGTGCACTTTGGGGACACCTGTCCGTAAAGGTTTGATGGGATGGGAGTTGTGCTGTAGATGCTTTGTAATCCACCAGATGGCACCGACGTCACACCTTTCACTGAATCATAGATACTTTTGTCCAATACATGAATGATTTCCACCTCACCTGTGAATGGACACCTGCACGTTATATCGAAACATTACCGTTCACTGCAATGAATGAACCATTTCACTTCCTTCAGTGAGCAGGTGAAAGTGTACATTTTCCCACCAATCATAACAATGTGCTGCTTGAATGTGAGAGTAATTTCTCAGAGATAAAGTTTGCCCTAAAGATAAAGAGATAAAGAGATAAAGTTAAAATGAAGTCCATCGGGTTAATAAATATGAACATTAAATGGGTAAACTGGCTCAGTTGTACTCGGTGTGAAAAACACAGAACCATGATGGGAGGAGGGATTACCTATGATGATTGGTGTTCTCTGTTTCCATGGTATGACCCATGCATTCTGGTCCTGTGAGTTACTCATACAGACCATCTACATATCAAGTGAGCAATCGTACCTTTCTTCCCGTCGTCTTTATGCTTTCTGGCAATGCTTTGTCTGAGTTTCTGCAAATTCTTCTACAAACACAAATTGGATTATGTGTTAAAGGCATTTAAAAACAATTATTTCACATTTCAGCAACAAAGGTTGATATGTTTCCGACACCGACACACACAGAACCGTGTTTGTTCAAGAAAATTGTGTCCAACTGACATTTTGAAAGTTTAGTAAATGTTTGTAGGTGCCATACACAAACAACATCGGTTGCCTTGGAATAGTGTTGTTCTTTGAGCAGTTTTTGGCACATTTGCTTACAATTTAACATTTAAACAACATCTCATATTAGTTATGTTAATTTTACATGTTATTTTTTTTTAACTTCAAAAGATAATACACTATATTGCAATAGTATGAGGACAAGACGAGAAATATTCCAGGTTGCTTCATCACAAACAGAGGTAATGGTGAGAGCGTCTACATTGAATCAGGGAGGTCGACGAATCGAACCCCTGGCTTAGTCATACCAAACCTAAATGATGGTACGTGCTGCTTCCTTCATTGATGCTCTGCGTTTAAAAAAAAACTAGTACATGCCCGTACGTGCAAAATAAAAAAAAATTCAAACTGCGAGCCAGAAACAACAACCACACAGGCCGTTCCTTTGCTCTCGAGTGCCTGTACGTGCAACCCCCCCCCCCCAAAAAAAACTTTCAAACCGTGAGCCAGAAACAACCACACAGGCCGTTCCTTCACTCTCATAAATGACAACTGGATTGGGGCATTGTGTTTATCTATAAATGTGCATAAGAAATCGAGAAATTATTAGAATACATTAAGTCATCACTATCCGGAAGTAGTGCGTGCCCGTACGGAATGTTCACATGCATTCCACGAATTATCGCTTGCATTGAAGTAACAACTGCTGTGATACTTACACACACAGAGTTAATTAAAATCCAAATTAAAATCAAGTTTACCTCCCTGTCTTTGCAAGCCATGACATACGCTGCCATTGATCATTGCCACTCCTACGCCACGGTAACTAAGGCACCGATCCCCATCGTAACCGGCACAGCCCTTGACGTCATCGTCGGCCGGCCTTGCATCAGCCTAGGTGACGTTAAGTCCTCACTGTCCGGAAGTTCGCATATTATATCGCAGTTACAATTATTCGCAATTTAGTTTTAATGGTCAATTATTCAATCAGCGCCAACGTATTTTGCCTTTACGCAATGTCATTGCAAGGAAAAACATAAAGAGAAGAGAAGAGAGAAAGAAAAAAAAAAAAACGTACGTGCAAAAAAAAAACTTTCAAACAACCACACAGTCTGTTCCTTCGCTCTCGTAAATGACGACTGGATTGGGGCATTGTGTTTATCTATAAAGGCGCATAAGAAATCGAGAAATTATTATAATACACTAATTCATCACTATCCGGAAGTCCGTACGTTGTAACCGTAATGGGGAACGCAGCTGAGGATCTCTTCCCTAACGGCCAAGCCTCCACAGCAACGTGTCTTATCATTGGTTGGTAAATAAATGGCCATAACTTGGGAAGCACTTGTCCAATTCATATTAAACCTTGAAAAGGCACATCCTCAGGGCCCCAGCAATATACCTGGCAAGTTTCAATTAGATCGGACCAGTGGTTGTCAAGGAACAGCGGTCAAACACACAAACACACACACACACACACACACACACACACACACACACACACACACACACACACACACACACACACACACACACACACACACACACACACACTGCTGGAATTATAGATAGATGAGAGAGCATGTGTTGTGTTTGTAAGAAATCCGATCCGGAGCACAAGAGTACAAATAACAGGTTTCACTTAATCATAACCATATTCTATCTCATCTCCTTTAAATACCCTCATTACGAGTGCCCTCGCATGCTAATCACCGCCATATTATCTCTCCTCATCTCATTTCTCTACTCTTCACAAGCACCCTTTTGTGTCCAATCACCGCCATATTATCTCTCCTCAGCTCATTTCTCTACCCCCTCTGTGACTGCCCTCTCATGTCCAACATCACATGAGTAACTAGAAGGGCACTCGGTCGAGTGCATACCTCCGCCACTTAATTCCTGATCCATGAAATCATATCAGGCCCAATAACTTTTTGAAATATTATGTTGCATCGTCATTTTGAGCTCTATCTCTGAATGGTGAGGAATCACAAAAAAAATTAAGTAATCCTGATATCTTGATCCGGATTTGGATCTTCACCAATATAGAATCAATTTGTCGTGGTCACACACCGAACCTGCCCACAAAGTTTTATCCGAATCCATCCACATCCTTTTGAGATATTGTGCTATATATTAGTTTAGCCCTATCTCTCAATGGTGAAGAATCACTTAAAAAAATTTCGTCAGATCCGGATTGGGATCTTCACCAAAACCTAATCAGTTTGTCCTTGTCACACACCCAACCTGTCCACAAAATTTCATCAGATCCGTCCACAACTTTTTGAGATATCCTGTATACAAACAGACAAAGAAACATCAGACAGAGGGGTGAAAACATAACC
>NC_140978.1:1009925-1137425 GCF_056783735.1 Eptatretus burgeri
GCACTTCTTTGCCCAAACATATCACAGTCCTGTCATATTTTCATTATACTCAAAGAGCAAACCAACGAATATTTTTTCATGATCTACTTTTAGTCCAGCAGCCATGTCTCATATGAGGCCAAATAAGGAAATTCGTTCAACACCCCCCTACAGAAAAGGTTTGACTTGACAGGGTGGTAGAATAGACCCTGTAGAACACCTCCAGGTAGTATGTGGTTTCAAATTGTGGTATCATTAAAATTATACAGGCCATTATACATACCAAGGGTACTTACCAAGAGGGTCACTGTGGGTGAGCAAAATTTAGGGGGAGGGGAAACGTAAACGTGAATATCTTTGTCGAGACTCAACCAATTTTCAATATTGAGGTATCATTGGCTTCGTATTATAATTCTCTTTCAGAATATGTACAGAAATGTCGATATTCATTCAACTGTACAACCACAAGAGGTAAAAATCACAAACAAATCAAATATTATGAGCTTTTTTATATTTTAGGCATCTTTTAGAGCATACTAAGTTGTCAAGTCAAACTTCTCTATTGAACAGAGACGGAATACCAATGAAGTGACATTTTGGGATTCCTTGCCAAACCTGAAGATCAAAACATTTGCCACACTAAGCAAAAAGAAAACAGTGAAGCTGACTGATGAGAAAGTTATCACTTTTAGTGCTGACCGTGAACTCTTTGGCCGCCTTCTGATCACAGGAAAGTCAAGGGACATCAATCTGAGAGAACTCCTCAGCTACGAGTTATCAACAGTGCCATTATCCCTGGCCCATTACCATGGGCCAGGGATAATGGCACTGGATAATGGTCTTCCCCAGCTTGAGGAAGACCAACAAGAGCATACTCATTGCTGAGTTAGAGAAGAAGGTAGATGTCCATCCAAAACTGCCACAAGTCACAACCAGCCAGATGTCTACGGCCCACATCGTCGATGCAATGGCGCTGGTACAGATGACAAAGTCCGCTGGTGCTGCAAACTTCGGTGAAATGGCATTCAAGTATTACAGCCTGGTTACTGCCCCTCTACGTCGGAATGGTTGTCAGCGGGTTGATGTTGTCTTCGACCGGTACTCCAGCCTCTCAATCAAAGTTGGGGAGCGAGAGAAACGAGGAACATCTGCACCCTTAGAGGTGACAATCCAAGGGCCAGCCACTCCTATTCCAAAGCAGTGGATCAAATACATTGGAAATGTAGAAAACAAAGTCAACTTGTGTGCCTTCTTGGCAGACACATGGTGCCACATGGGGTAGACACTCTGCTTGATGGTCAACACCTAGTCATCGGTGGTGGTTTCAAGAACCCGCAGAAGTCTGTGCTAGTCATCAGAGGGCACTGCGAAGAACTGGTTCCCCTCAAGTCAGATCATGAAGAGGCAGACACACAAATATTGCTACCTGCAAAACATGCCTCTCATTATCACAACAGGATTGTGATTTAATCACCTGAAACAGATGTGGCTGTCCTCTGCACCACACACTACAGAAAACTCCAGTGTTGGGAGCTGTGGTTTCGGACTGGAATCAAGGATAAAGCTCGGTATATTCCTATCCACAGCTTGGCACACAAACTAGGACTTTAGCTGTGTAATGCTTTACTCAGCTTCCACGCACTCACTGGGTGCGATTCAAACAGTGCACTCTCAGGACTCGGCAAGAAAAAGGGTTTCAATGTCTTACTTGACAGTAAAGAGCATCAGACCAGTCTGGGACAGCTTGGAGAAGAACCCGAGCTCAGCAACAGCACTTCAGAAGCATGTGAAGCCTTCATATTGCAATGTACTCAACAACCAAGGGGGCTGGGAGTAAAGTGAACAATGTGAGATACTGGCAGTTCTGTCAAAAGGGACAATTAAATGAAAATCTCCCCCCGACATTCGACAGCTTACAGCAACATATGAAGCGAGGAAATTACCAGGTCTATGTATGGAAGAGAGCATTGGAGCCGACACAGAGCCTTCCACCAGCAGCTGGACATTGCTGGAAAATTCAGGATGGGGCCCTGCAGTCTGTGCTCATGACCAAAGATCCAGCACCACGGAGTCTTCCAGAGCTGACTGTCTGTCACTGCAAGAAGTCTCTATGTCGCCGAGCCGACTGCACATGCAGAACCAACCACATGCCATGCACAGAAGCATGTGCATGTATGGCTGAAGAAACTTGTGAAAATCCAGTAACAATCTTTGAATCCAGTGGTGAAGAAGACGCTGACTAAAAATTACAACAGATGACATCTTCATGCTTCCATGGCGAATGTGATTCCTTGTTGCCAGACACAAATATTACAAACCGCTCTGACTAATGCGCTTCCGTGCAACCATGCACAACTATTATGATTCGCTCTCACTAATATGCTTCTGTGTTGTCATGCACAGCTCCCAGTGTCGACCATGATAACTATTATCATCCACTATGATGAATGAGTAGCTTCCGTGCTGCCAGAGACAACTATTATACTCGGCTTTCACTAATGTACTTCCGGGTTGCCAAAGACAACTATTATGCTCGGCTCTGATGTATGTGCTTACGTGTTGCTATACACTAGTAAAAGACGAACGCTAAAAATAACAGTTGCAGTTTTCTTTATGCGTGCCTCTGTATGTATATGAATTTCTGCAGAACAATACTTTCTTAAGCATTTGATTTCCAAAATGTATACATACCACTATACCAGTAGTAATTGAGAAACAACGTTCACCTTCATATGAGAACACAATTAAAAATATCAGAAAGTTTGAATTAGTGTGATATTTTAGCTTTGGTGATGCCATGGCAAAGGCCATTTTCAAATAACTGTACATACTCTGATAGAGAATTATAATAGGAAGCCAATGATAACTCAATATTGAAAATTGGTTGAGTCTCGACAAAGATATTCACGTTTACGTTACCCCTCCCCCTAAATATTGCGAGCCCACAGTGACCCTCTTGGTAAGTACCCTTGGTATGTATAATGGCCTGTAGAATTTTAATGATACCAAAATTTGAAACCACATACTACCTGGAGGTGTTCTATAGGGTCTATTCTACCACTCTAACAAGTCAAACCTTTTCTGTAAGGGGTGTTGAACGATTTCATTTTTTTCAGGTCCTTGCTCCTGGACTATTTAGGGAATAACTTAATTTTCTTATAACATTCATTTCCATCCAGTATTTTCACAAAGAATAACTTGAAACTTGGTTCTTGGTTTAAATATCTTTGTTGAGCAGAGATGATTATTCCGGTGTGTTTTATTCAGATGTTATTCCGGTGTGTACCCCGGTCAGAATAGGTACACCGTATCCCTGCGTGTCGTAAAAGGCGACTAAAAGGGTTGGCATCAGGAAGGGCATCCGGCCATAAAAACATTGCCTCAAAAGGAAACCATGATGAGTACAACTGATGGGCAGGGTACAGGCCAAAGTACCCCGTGGGGGTCCTCACCCCCTCTCGTTAAAACTCAAGGTGGGGAACCCGATCGAAGCAAGGGAGGAAATTTTTCCATTTATGATGACCAATCGTCTGATGCCCCACGTGGAGATCGGTTTCTGAGGTTTGGTACATGGAATGTAGGGACAATGACAGGGAGATCTGGAGAAGTGGTTGAAACATTGGTCAGAAGAAGAGTGGACATATGTTGTGTGCAGGAGACACGGTGGAAGGGAAGTGGTGTGAGAATGGTGAAGGGAAGGCAGGGGCAGAAGTACAAGTTTATGTGGCAAGGGTGCCCGGAAGGCGTGCATGGTGTTGGTGTCATGTTTTCTGAGGAGTTTGTAGACAGTGTAGTGAGTGTGACTAGAGTGAGTGAAAGGTTGATGATGGTGTGTGGGAATGGACATGTGGGAAGGAGTCCAGACGGTTTTTAGGGAGTCCATGGGGGTTATGGATATGGTGTGAGAAATGGAGAAGGTGAAAGGATCTTGGAGTTTGCTGATGGAGCTGATTTGTTGATCTGTAATACTCAATTCCAGAAAGCGGATAATAAGCTTATTACATACACGTCAGGTGGGTCGACGACAACCATTGACTACCTGATGGTGCGTCAGCGAGATAGGGGAAACCTCCGGGACACAAAGGTGATCCCAGGGGAGGAGACTGTTTCGCAGCACCACCTGGTTGTCTGCGATATAAGGGTGAAAGGTGCGCGGAGAATTCGGCGGGTGAAGTACCAACCGAGGATGAAGGTGTGGAGGTTGAAAGAGGCGACAGTGAAGGAAGCATTAAGAGAGAGGCTGAGTATGGTTGAAGATGATGTGGTTGAGCTTGAAAGTGGTTGGATGTCAATGAAAGATAGTCTATTGGGAGCCGTTGGTGAGGTATGTGGATGGACAAAAGGACCACCGAGGCACTCGGAAACATGGTGGTGGGGTGATGAAGTTGGAAAGACGATTGAAGAGAAGAGGAAGAAGTTCAAGTAATGGCAAAAGGCAAAGGATACGGTGGAAGAAGAGGCAGCACATGAAAGTTATAAGGAAGCCAAGAAGGCTGCAAAGAAAGAGGTTGCAAAGACGCAGGAAGCCCATAGGAAAATGTTCGGAGAACGGTAAGAGAGCGGTATTCAGGATTGCAAAGGAGAGAGAGAGAGAGAGAGAGAGAGAGAGAGAGAGAGAGAGAGAGAGAGAGAGAGAGAGAGAGAGAGAGAGAGAGAGAGAGAGAGAGAGAGAGAGAGAGAGAGAGAGAGAGAGAGAGAGAGAGAGAGAGAGAGAGAGAGAGAGAGAGAGAGAGAGAGAGAGAGAGAGAGAGAGAGAGAGAGAGAGAGAGAGAGAGAGAGAGAGAGAGAGAGAGAGAGAGAGAGAGAGAGAGAGAGAGAGAGAGAGAGAGAGAGAGAGAGAGAGAGAGAGAGAGAGAGAGAGAGAGAGAGAGAGAGAGAGAGAGAGAGAGAGAGAGAGAGAGAGAGAGAGAGAGAGAGAGAGAGAGAGAGAGAGAGAGAGAGAGAGAGAGAGAGAAAGAAAGAGAGAGAGAGAGAGAGATTTGATGTGACGGGGGTGAGTTGCTTGAAGGATGAAGTGGGAAAAATTGCTGCGGACTCAGATGGAATTAAAGGAAGATGGAAGAGATATATGGAAAGGCTGTTGAATGTAGAAAATGAATGGGATAGCAACATCGAGAGTAACCCGGTTTTAGGACCAGCAGAGAAGATAACTGAGAAGGATGTTGAGGAAGCTATAAGAGCAATGAAGAGTAGAAAAGCAGGAGGGCCGACGGGAGTTGTGGGAGATATGTTGAAGGCAGCGGGAAGTTGGGGTGTGAAGAGAATGACAGAGATCTGTAATCTGGTGGTGAAAAAAAGCCGCATTCCAGTGGATTGGGAACTGAGTACCCTCGTCCTTCTGTACAAGGGGAAAGGTGACCCTCTGGACTGTGGCTCCTATCGAGCAATAAAGTTATTGGAGCATGGAATGAAGGTATTGGAAAAGGTGTTGGAGAAGAGGATAAGGAAGAAGGTAAAGATTGACGAAATGCAGTTTGGATTTATGCCAGGAAGAGGAACGACAGATGCAATTTTTATTGTAAGGCAGTTGCAGGAGAAGTACATGGAGAAGAGGAAGAAGTTGATTTTTGGGTTTGTTGATCTGGAGAAAGCATTTGATAGGGTTCCACGCGAAGTAATGGCATGGGCATTGAGGAAGTTAGGAGTGGAGGAATGGTTGATCAGAGTAGTGATGGCCATGTACGAGAGAGCACGCATAGCTGTAAGGATGAAGGACGGGAACAGTGGTGAGTTTGAGGTGAGGGTGGGAGTGCACCAGGGGTCGGTACTAAGTCCACTTCTATTTGTAGTTGTGATGGAGGTGCTGGCTCGGAGGGTAAAGGAGGGTTTACCGTGGGAGCTGCTATATGCAGATGATCTGGTGTTGATTGCAGAGAGTATGGATGGACTGAAGGAGAAGATGAACAAGTGGAAGGAATGTATGGAGGCAAAAGGTTTGAAGGTGAATATCGGAAAGACGAAGGTGATGGCAAGTGGTAAAGCATGTGGTGAGGTGGAAAGGACTGGGAAGTGGCCGTGTGCTGTGTGCAGGAAGGGTGTCGGAGTGAACTCCATTCAGTGTACAATGTGTGCTGAATGGGTTCATTGAAGATGTAGTGGGGTGAGAGGGTCATTAACCAGTGAGGCAGCTACATTCAAGTGTAAGGTGTGCATCGAGGGAGCAGCAGATGAAGGAATTGTTGAGTTGGATCTTGGAGTTGGTGTGAAGCTGGAAGGGTTGAAAACATTTTGCTATCTCGGAGACATGCTGAATGGAGAAGGTGGATCAGACTCTTCGACGGTTGCTAGAGTGAGATGTGCATGGAAGAAGTTTCGGGAACTGAGTGGCGTGCTGACGAAGAGGGAAGTGTCGTTGAAGCTGAAGGGAAAGGTGTATGCTACATGTGTGAGGAGTACGATGATTTATGGGAGTGAGACATGGGTACTGAATATGGAGCAGCAACAAAGGCGGAAAGGGTGGAAATGCGAATGGTTCGGTGGATGTGTGGAGTATCGTTGAGAGAGAGGAAGACAAATGATGACTTGCGGAAGATGATGGGAATAGAGTCTGTGATGGAGGTTGTGAAGAGAAACAGGTTGAGATGGTTGGGTCATGTGTTGAGGAAGGATGAAAGTGACTGGGTGAGAGGAGTGTTGGAAATGAGTGTAGTCGGAAGTAGAGGACGGGGAAGACCGAGAAAAACTTGGCTAGATGTGGTGGAAGAGGAAATGTGGGCAAAGGGATTAAGAAGGGGAGATGCAAAAAACAGGGTAAAGTGGAGAAGATTGTCATGGGGCCCGCAAGGCTAACCCCTGCTTTAGCGGGGAAAATGGCCTTTAAATGCGTGTGTGTGTGTGTGTGTGTGTGTGTGTGTGTGTGTGTGTGTGTGTGTGTGTGTGTGTGTGTGTGTGTGTGTGTGTGTGTGTGTGTGTGTGTGTGTGTGTGTGTGTGTGTGTGCAGAGACGAAATGATAAACTTCTCTTAATGCTCTTGTCTGACCACCTCCTGAGCCACACATTATTTTTCATAAACCACGCCCACTTTTTTCCTAAGCCACGTCCACTTTCCACAAGCCCTACCCCCCTTTTCATAAGCCACGCCCAGTTCCCACAAGCCACACCCACTTTCCACAAACCCCACACACTTTTTCATAAATCACACCCCCTTTATAAGCCCCACCCACTTTTCCAAGCCCCACCCACTTTTGTGAGGTCCACTCACTTACATCATTTCCAGTTAAGCTCTGACTCACAAGGCTTGCCCAGGGAATTTCCAAAGGAAACCACACCAACCAGTCATTCTTATATCAAGGCTTGAAATCCAGACTGAATTTAAACATATTTTTACTTTTACTGAGAATGGACTGCTGTGCTGGGCTTGAGTTGGATGACTTTGGAGTTCCTTGGAGTTCTACTACTTGTATGGAACTAAACCTTCAAGTTCATGAATTGGATTAAAACCTCTTATCGATTGAGGTAAGATTTTCTTTGAATATTTACAGATTAATTTATACATATTATAATCTTGCATGAAATGAATACATTGTTATTTTCTCTCATAGGAAATTGAATCTGAGATGCAAAATGAAAATACTGCTTTTGCCACAACTTGGGGTGAAATTGTTGGTTTGGTTGAAGACCTTGTGAGTGACCAAGACCCACTGAACGAACTCTACCTTGATGACCCAGCCAAAGAGTTATACGTTGGAGACTGCAAAATCCTGAAAAAGAGTTTTACATCGATGGTACTCATTGTGAGTTATCAATACAATACCCACTGTACAAGTTACACCTTGATGAGCCAGAATATAAGTTTTACCTCGGAGACTCACAAGTTTTTTTTTTAAATCAGTAAATGAGTTCTCCTTGGTGGTTATAAATATGAAACCGACCTCGGAGACCTCACAAATTTTGGAAAAATCAGTAAATGAGTTCTGCCTTGATGGTTTGAATAACTACCTTGGAGACTCGGGGAAAAGGGTTCTGCCAAGATGGTTCTAAATATTGAACCTACCTTGGAGACTCACAAATTTTGAAAAAAAAACATGAAATGAGTTATCCCTTGGAGACTTTGTAAGTTGGTTTTATTTTGGAGACTTCAAATGTGGGTTCTGGCTTGATAACTCACAATGTGATAATATCTTGGAGACTCAACAGGAATGTGGTTATACCTTGGAGACTTGGAAAGTTGGGTTTATTTTGGAGACTTGAAATGTGATTTCTACCAAGAAGACTCTTGGAGATCTAAACCTATCGATCTGGTTCTTTGTTGGATGGTGCTTGATGAGAGCAATCTCAAGAAAGTTCTGGGAAGAAAGTGCTGGAAAGTTCTTACTCCCCATTTCTACTTCATCAAACCTGAAAGCCTTAAAAGGCAGAATTGGAAGAAAAGAAAAAGAAACATAAAAAAAATATATATTGTTGAAATACGTATTTAAAAAAATATTATGTTGGGTTCGGGTGGGTTTGGGTTGGGTTGGGATTTTAAATGTGAGGGTTAGGGTGGGTTAGGGTTGGGTTTGGGTTGGGTTTTTGAATGTGAGAGTTACGGTGGGTTAGGGTTGGGTTGGGTTGGGATTTGAATGTGAGGGTTAGGGTTGGGTTGGGATTTTGAATGTGTGGGTTAGGGTTGGGTTTGGGTTAGGGTTGGGTTAGGGTGGGCTAGGGCTGGGTTGGGATTTTGAAAATGAGGGCTCGGGTGGGTTATGCTGGGTTGGGGTTGGGTCAGGGTTTTAGGTTTATGTAAGGGTTAAGGTTGATTATGCTCCCTGTTATATTATCACTCACTCTCTCTCACATACACACACACACACACACACACACACACACACACACACACACACACACACACACACACACACACACACACACACACACACACACACACACGTTAAGCCTTGATTATGTAGTTGAGTATTTTGTGTTTGGGGTTCACAGATCGAATAACGTCCACCATTGCGCACACACCAACAAATTATCATAATCTAAAAAAGTTGGGAGTAAGGAGCATCTTTAAAAGCAGGCAGGTTTTTCTACATCCACTTGAACCAACTATGAGACATCTTAATGAATTTGGAAGATTTTTTATGGTTGTTAAGGTTTATCTTATTTTCCCCAAAAAATCACTCATTTATATATTTGGAAAACAGGTTGTTTAATTTTTTATTAGTTTTTTTAGAAATTCTATGTTTTATCCTAAGTTCAGGTTTAATTTGAAGATAATCCATTGTTTTAATCTTACAATATCTTGTGTTGATATTTCCCTGAAAATGACAATCGTTGGTAATATAAATCATCAATCCATGAAACATTACCGTCATTTGTTCGGTCTCTTCTCTTGTAAGAAAAGGTGTATTATCACCCTCGTACTTAACATTCATTTCTCTTGTTAATCTTGTAAAGTAATTCATTTTTGATGTAATTTTGAAACAGTTATGTTCTTTTTTATATATTATATTTTCATTAATTAGAAGATAATCACAGAATATACATTGTTTATGGGCTTCTGACTGTTTAAACCCATGCAGGACAATTCCCAAATTTGTCATATGGAGAATCAGGGAATTCAAGAGGCTCAAGATCTAGTATACTATCCATATTTATAAAGTAAAACTTTACTTCAAACAAAATTAATCTTCGGTATCATCTTCAGCACTTTCATTGGTGCTTTCACAATCATCTATAAAACTGCTTTCATAACTATCGTTTGAACATAAACTCTCAGTGTCATAACTGTCTTCTGTTCCAACAGAGATACTCTCATCACTCTCATGATCTTCAAAATCTTCAGTTGAATAATGACTCGTATTTAATTTCTAGATAAAACATTACCATCTATATCTATATACGTTTTTTTCATTAACAGATTCAACTACTACATTTTTTATATTAATGGTAATTTTAAAATGGTCCTTAACTACCACTGAATGAAATGTCATTTCACCTGATATATTAACATCCTTTATTTCATGAAGATTTACATCTTTAGGGTTGTTGAAAAAGATACAAATTTATCCTTGCATATTGCAGATGGTCTTATCTTTTCTTTCTAAAGCTTCATCCATAATGTTTTTCTTTTTTGATACTTTTTCTTCTTTCATTGCTTTTTTCTAGTTTTGAATATATTGCCAGAAGGAAAGGAGAAACTTTTGTTAGAGCTACTTTAATTGATGTTCTTCCAGATATACTAAAAGCCCTTCCACTGAAGGAATTTGAAGAACTCATATTATTCACCATAATTGTTTTTATCCAATCGTTGTTATATTTATGTTTATTCAATTTTACATCCTCGACATATTTCTCAGTATATTTTACAAATGTAGAGATTGATTGAAACTTGTCTTTTGTGTCTTGATACATTGTATTTATGAAGTAAAAAAAAGTTGGTGGATAAAATGGTTTTAAGCACAAATTCACCGATAAACTAAATGGGATTTTCATCAAGAAAATTTTAGTTTAAGTAAAGTTTTACTTAATAAATATGATGAATACAACGTCCTGCGATGTTTGTAATCATGAATATAAATGTTATAAAAAAACACCTTTAAACCAACAAACACACATTCAATCTTATCAGACAAATATCTCCATTCGAACAACAAACAAAACATTGTGATATATGTGATATTGATATTCTTTTTAAAAATTTTAGTCGACACCTTCAATCACGCAAACACAGAAGAATGAAGAAAGGGAAGGGGCTACTAAATTCTCTATTGAAAACACTGATGGGGCATTTAAAGGACATATAAAAATAAGATTGTTTTGTTTTGAAGACCCTGGACCACCTTCAAACATTGAGGCTGTTGATATGGTTAAACAAAGTATTGAAACTAATTAAAAACACATTGAGTGAAGTGAAAACTTTTTAGTTTTATATCGGAGAAAAATTAAATATGGTAAGAGAAGGTGATGAAACTACTCCCTATATGAGGACAAACCCTCATTTTATCACATCATTTCAAGATTTTGTAAGATGTGATGTTTACGATAAACTCCAGAGACAAGAACAAGATGTTGATAACACTGTAGAGGTAGTGGATTTGCTATTACAAAAATAATCTTTTTAGATATACACATCTTAAAATCAGATCCTCTTGTATTGATTTACCAAAAGAGATAAAACTTAAGAAAGCGGTTGTTAATATTCAAAACAAAGATAATAAATGTTTTCTATGCTCTGTTCTTGCTCACTGACATCCTCCACAATGGAATCATGAAAGGGTTGAACATTATAAGAAATATGAGAATACGCTAAATGTTAAAGATTTAAAGTTTACAATGTCATTGAGAGATATTCCTAAATTTGAGAAAATGAATAATCTATCTGTTAGTATATATGGATTAACGGATACAAACAAAGTTCATATATTAAAAATTTCAAGTAACTATAACAATGATGAAACACGCATTGATATATCACCAACAGATGATATATCTTATATCATCTTATATCACGAACACGCTTATATCAAAAATTTATCAAGAGTAATCACCTCGCAAGTATTCAATAGAACAAATAAAACATATCTCTGAAAGATGTCTCAACTTCTTTCAAACGAAAAAACAATTAAATAAACAATCAAAATACTGTTGTAATCATAAATCAACCATAATTAATATACCAAAAGTAGGAAAGAAGATATCATTCAAGGATTACAACAAATCTCACAAACATCCATTTGTGATATATTCTGATTTTGAAGGTATCCTTGAAAAGATAGATACTGTTTCTCCAAATCCAAATAAATATCAAAAACATAAGTACTCCTTGTGGTTTCTGTTATTATATCAAATCATCTGTTGGTGATAAATACAAGTTAGAAATTTATAGAGAAGAAGATGCTTCAGAGGAGTTTGCAAGACGATTGGAAAAAGACTGTACAAGACAAAGAGAAATAATGGTTAAAACCTATAAACCAATGTCATTAACAAAGGGAGAGAAAAAGGAATTTAGGAAGAACAGTATCTGCCATATTTGTGAGGAGTAAATTGAGTGAGAGGTCAAAGTTAGGGATCATTGTCATGTTACTGGTAAATATAGAGGTCCAGTTCATTCCCATTGTAATTTAATTACAAGACCCAAACTTTATTCCTGTCTTTCTTTACAACAACGCTCATTATGACACAAATCTATTTATAAATGAACTTTCAAAGACATCTGGAATTATTTCTGCCATTCCGAACACAGATCAAAAATATGTATCATTCACAAAAACAATTCATACATCCCCCATAACCCATATCAGATTTCTTGACACATTCATTATCTAACATAGCATCAAATATTAAAAACTTACCAAATCTTAAATCACATTTCTCAAATCAAGAAGAGATTGATCTCTTATCCCAAAAGGGAATATATCTGTATGATTATATGGATTCATTTGAGAAGTTTAAAGAAACACAACTTCCTTCAAGGGAAAGTTTCGAAAGCAAGTTGAATAAAACTCATATTTCCGATTGAGATTAAACACAAGCTAAAAAGGTTTGGGAGTAGTTTAATATAAAGACTCTTGGAAAATATCATGATTTGTATCCTAAAACTGATATATTATAATTGACTGATGTGTTTGAGACTTTTAGAATAGTCTGTCATAATAAAAATTCTTATGGATTAGACCACGCTCACTTTTACACAACCCCGGGTTTGGCTTGGAGTGCCATGTTAAAAATGATTAAACAGGATTTGGAATTAATCAGTGATATAGATATGCTTTTAATGATAAAGAAGGCTAAAAGAGGAGGAATATCTCAAGTATGTTCCAAGAGATATGCTAAAGCAAATAACAAATATCTTCCCGATTATAATAAGAATGCGGATATCACTTACCTGATGTATTATGATGCTAACAATTTGTATGGGTGGGCTATGTCTAAATTTTTACCTTACGGAAAACTGAAATGGGTTAAAGAAAAACATTATGAAAAAGTTTTACAAGATATTGTTATCTCCTCTCAAAAATAATTGGATGAAGCTGAAGTTGGATATTATTTTGAGGTTGATTTGAAATATCCAGAAGAACTTCATAATAAACAGAAAGACCTACCCTATGCCCGTGATGAGAAAGTCAAAGAAAAGAATGGATAAGTAATTACCAACAGTCATTTAATATAAAAGGTAAATCTAAAGAAAAACTACTGAATACATTAAATGATAAAGAAAGTTATGTCTTGCATCAAAGGAACTTGAGGCATATTTATCTGCTAGGTTGAGGGTTAAGGCCCGGTCACACTTTGACGTTTTAGCCAGCGATGGCAACGTATTAAAATGTATGTAAAACGCTGGCTTACGTTGAACTTTTGATGTTTTTTTTTTAAAGATTCGGACGTATTTATAGCGACTTGGTCTTATGTATAACGCATTGGTAACAGACACAGAACGTTTCGTTGTGTTATAGATAACTTATACCAACGAATGCTGAACCTGTTGTCGGCCTACACAACCGATGCCCAACGATAGTCTAACTTAGGCATAGCGCGTTGCACGCATCGCCGACGATGTCGTGACGTAGCCTATTAAAAGGCTGACGCACAACGATTCGAATCATAACTGTCGTAGAAATGGAAGTGACAACATCGCGGTCACACCTTGGCGATCTTGCCAGCGTATGCCGACCTAAGAAAAATGTGTCTAAAACGTTGGGGCACGTCAAATACGGTATGAGTAAGTTTGGTATACGTGAGTAGAATGCTAAAGTATGCTATCATACGTCATAGTAAGTAGAGTACGTCAAGAAATTTTAAACATGTTCAAAATTTTACGACGTACTCGGCGTATGACAAACGTTCCGCATGCGATGGGGATAAGTTTTACACACGATATGTGGACGCTTACACATGTCCACAAAGGCTACTTATAAGCTACTCGTAAGTCGAAACACGTCGCGGTAATGTCTTTTTTACGCGAAACTTATTTCTAACTTATGTTTGACGTGCTTTGAACCAATTCTTTATGTAGTCCCAACACACATCGACGTTTGTAGACGTATTCCAATGACGTCTTCCGGTCGACAAAAAAAAAATGAACCTGTTTCTAGCTTACAACTGCCATATAAAGACGTGTTCCTAGCGGTTTTGGGAATAGGTATATAAAAATGGTGTTCATAAAAAGGGAACCCAACAGTGTTTTCGAGTCTTTTTGAGTCGATGTCCATGTCAGCAGTTACAGTATCAGTATCAGTATTAGTATTAGTATTAGTAGTAGTTTGTTCATGTTGGCAGTAGTAGGTGAGTGTGAGGGGGAGGGTGTGGATTATGATGGATCGTCCTTGTGTTCTTCGTCCTTGTGTTCTTCCTTGTTCGAAGTTCTTCGCGGCTAATTTTTTATGGGGCTTTTTCAACAATGAGCTATAGCTTGTTTTTACGATTTAGGTCTATTCATAACGGGTTGGACAAATGCACAATGAACTAATAATGTGCATAGAGTGCTTTGATTACTTATAGATACGATATACCAACGAATAATTATCGTGAAGCCGGCGTTCACAAACTATGCCCAACGATAGCCTAACTTATCCATATCGTGCGGCAGTTTATCTTTGCCGGTGACGTAGGGTTTGCTATTCATAGGCTGCCACTCAACGATTTAAATGGCTGCATCTCCACTATTGAAAGTAGACGCTTGCACTCAACAATTGGATTTTTTTACACTCAACGACTTTTAAACGGTACCACTCAGCTATTTTCATTGTTTACAATGAATGATTTAAATTGCTGTCACTCGCCTTTGTTTTTTGACGCTGGCGCTCGGAAATTTTAATCGTTTCTATTGAACGTGCTAAATCGCTCAAACCCCACTATTGAAAGTATACGCTTGCGCTCAACAATTCGATTTTTTTTACACTCAACGACTTTTAAACGGTACCACTCAGCTATTTTCATTGTTTACAGTGAATGATTTAAATTGCTGTCACTCGCCTTTGTTTTTTGACGCTGGGGTTTTGGAATTTGAAGCGTTTCTTCTGAACGTGTTAAAACGCTCAAACTCGACTATTTTAAATAGACGCTGCCGATGGACAATTGGAATCATAGCCAAGCTAGACATCGAAGTGTGAACATCCTCGTCATGCCGAAGAAAAGTTTGAAGAATGCTGCAAATAAGTGTCCTGGCCGTGGCCGTGGACGCTGACGCAAGGACGATCCATTATACCGACGTCTTTCAGCCTATGAGTAACTTAAAAGTAACGTCTGTCGATGTGTGGCAACGATCGCGTAACGTGCCAACAACACGTTAATCATAGGTTAGAAATAAGTTTCGGGTACGCTAAACATTACCTCGGCGTGTCTCAACTTATGATTAACTTACAAGTAGCATGTGTTGACGTCTGTCAACGATCGCAGACCGTGCATACAACTTGTGGCCAGCATAGCGGAACGTGTGAGTCATACGCCGGCATACGTCGTGAAATTTCAAGCATGAAAAAATTTGAGGACAACCAAAAAGTACAACGCTTAAAGCCAGCGTACAACGACGTATGGCAGTGTTTATCAGCGTGCTCTCAATGTTATCAAAACTTACCCATAACGTATTCAACGTGTGCCAGCGTTTTAGAAAAAAAATTCAAAAATCGGCATACGTTGGCTAAAACGTCAAGGTGTGACTGGGCCTTTAGGAAAATTCATAGGATTTTGAAATTTAAACAAAGTCATTAGTTAAAGAAGTATATTGATTTTAATATAAAAAGGAGAACAGAAGCAAAAACAGATTTTGCGAAGGACTTTTATAAATCAATGAATAATGCTGTATTTGGAAAGATTATGGAAAATGTTCGGAAGAGACAAAACAAAAGACTTGCAACATCTTGGAAACAGGCTTCAAAGTTAATTAATAGACCAAGTTTTAAGTGAGCAGAGGTGTTTTCAGGAAACTTTTTGGCTATTCATTTGAAAAAAGAGAGTGAAATGGATTAACATATATATATATATATATATATATATATATATATATATATATATATATATATATATATATATATATATATATATATATATATATATATATATATAGGAACATCAATTCTTGACTTGTCAAAGTAGTTGAGGTATGACGATTACTATACTAATTTAAAACCAAAGTATAAGGATAATATGTCATTGTTATATATGGATTCAGATAGTTTTATATTAGAAATTAAGACAAGTGATGTATATGAGAATATGATTGAAAATGTTGATATATATATGATACAAGGAATTATTCGTCAGGTGATGTGTTGTTTTCATCAAAGAATAAAAAGGTTATTGGTAAGTTTAAAGATGAATTGGGTGGGAAGGCAATGAGTGAATTTATAGTATTGAGATCAAAGTCTTATGCTCATAAGTATATTGATGACAATAATAATGAAGGGTGTGATAAGAAGCTAAAGGGAATAAATAAAAATATAATCAAGGAAACAATAAACTTTAAACATTATTACAACTGTTTAACCTTAAAGAAGGAAGAGTATAGAAAAATGAATACAATAAGAAGTTACAAACATCAATTATATACAGAAGAGGTAAATAAGAAAGCATTAGGAGCTTGTGATGATAAAAGATATATTTTAGCGAATGGAATCAATCGTCTCCCTTTTGGTTATAAGTATAAGTGTAAAGATATTTCAGTGTTAAGATGTTGGTTTGGGCATTTTAACAGGCTACCTCCATTTTTTTTGCTGATTTATAAATGATAGAACCAAGCAATAATCAAACCAAAGAGTGGAGATGTAATCAGCGTTATTATTTAAATGGGAAACATAATGAATGTGAGAAATATCAAATAAGTCTTGTTGAAAAAATAACCAGGGTAAAAGTAGATAAAACAAATAAGCGGATAAATTTAAAATACAAATAAGTTCGAGGTGTCAAGAAAAAAATTAATATCCTTGAATGGACTGAAAACTTTGATGGTTATCAATTGAACAATGGAAAAACAATTCCCTACCATCTCAAAAGGATATGTGGCTCAGGAGGTGGTCAAACAAGAGCATTAAGAGAAATTTATCATTTCATCTCTGCTGAACAAAGATACTTAAACCAAGAACCAAGTTATTCCTTGTGAATATACTGGATGGAAATGAATGTTATAAGAAAATGAAGTTATCCCCTAAAGTAGAACATGAAAAAAATATTCGTTAGTTTGCTCTTCGAGTATAATGAAAATATGAAAGGACTATGATTATGTTGGGGGGAAGAAGTGCTTTAATCAGTAAGACTCAATTTTTCATTTGCTTGTATGGGAGAGGGAGGAAGTGAGTCTCCCATTTTGAGCTTTTGGGGGTTTCGTTACATAGTTTTTCCCTTTTTCCCCATTCATTTGAATGGGCGTCCCAGAAGCAACATTTATCATCTACTTGTCCCCTCGCCCCTCCTCCATTCCACATCTAAAGGATCTTATGGCTGGATATGTCAATAATTTTGCCTGCATTTCCATTTGCAATAATGGTGTAACCTATTGTGTACCATTAGCTAAGGACATTACTTATGATTAACTTTAGATAACCCAATGTGAGGAAAATAAAAATCAGCAACCTCTGTCCTCTAACCGCTTACCATCTTACATTTAAGGTGAGTTACCTCTTTATTCTGGGTCACCTTTATTGCAACTGAGTGTCAAAATGTAGTGCACAACCTTACTCACAGACTGCTTCGCAGAACATGCAGGCTGGGAGGGTTAATTTCAAGCATAGGAGTGCTGCAATATGTGCACAGCATCTACTTTTACTCAGGTGGTGTAAGTTTATAAACGATGAACTTCATTAAAAGACTCCACATTCTAAAATAAATAATTGCCTTCTACCTCTATAATGCATAAAATAAAGCAGCTGAGAAATTACACACCTTCTGGCTTCGGAAGGAGTCGCCTTTCTTAATTTGTTCATTCTGCCATGCTTTAAAACTGGACAATGCTTCATCAATTGTCAAATTCTTCAACTTCACCTGCTCCTGCAAGTGAATGAGTTGTTCCTGTCCTGGCGTCATTACTAGACTCCCATAAACATCATCCACCTGCCATTGTGGCTTGACATCTGTATGTGCATATGAAGCCATGTAACAAAGTATGTCAATTATATGTGATAATGTCAATAAAACTCTGTGCCATGGCTTCAAAAACATGGATAAAACACTGCCGTATTTGCTCATATTAGGTGATGGCCTTGGGTGTCTTATTGGTATATAAACTATACTTAAACGACCAGGTTTGAATGCAATGACAAGGCCAATATTAAAATGAAATGAACAGGATAAAAAAATTAATCTATGAAGGACGACAAGACATGATCATGATTATATATTTTTTACTCTATTTCCCTATACTACTACATGCCCGTACATGTGTGCCCGTACGTGCGTGGCCGTACGTGAAAAAAAATAAAAAATAAAAACTTTCAAACCGTGCGTGCATGACGCGCAGCCTCGTTCCTTCGCTATCGTAAACGACCACTGGATTGGGGCATTGTGTTTAAGAAAATCAAGAATAAATCGAGAAAGAATACAGTAAGTCGTCACTATCCGGAAGTCCGGAAGTTAAGTCCTCACTGTCCGCAAGTTCGCATATCACAGTTACGATTATTCGCAATTTAGTTTTAATGGCCAATTATTCAATTAGCGCTAACATATTTTGCCTTTTCACAATGTCATCGCAAGAAAAAACACAAAGAGAAGAGAAGAGAAAAAAAACGAAAAAAAAAAAGTACGTGCGTGGCCATACGTGCAAAAAAAAAAAAACTTTCAAACAACCACACAAGCCGTTCCTTCGCTCTTGTAAACGGCGGCTGGATTGGGGCATTGTGTTTATCTAGAAATGCGCCTAATAAATCGAGAAATTATTAGAATACAGTAAGTCATCACTGTCCGGAAGTCTGTACATTGTAACCCGTAATGGGGAACGCGGGTGAGAATCTCTTCCCCATCGGCCATACCTACGCAGCAATGTGTCTTGTCATCGGCTGGTAAATGATTGGCCATAGTTTCAATGAGATCGGACCAGTGGTTGTCGAGAAACAGCGGTCACAGACAGACACACACACACACACACACACACACACACACACACACACACACACACACACACACACACACACACACAGAAATTGCTGGAATTATAGATAGATAAGTGAAAAAAACAATGCACCATGAAGCAGCAAATACAACTTTGAGTGAATTTTCCAATAACGAGGCATGAACCCATCAGTAATTCCCCTACTTCGATGATGTTTATGGGATATTATATTTTGACCTGTATGTAATACTAGCTGATACCACTGCCGGGGGGTATAAAATATTTATTTTTGGCAAGTGAATATTCACGATGTTCGTCATACCTTGTTGCATTCTCTTACAATGTTGACATTAAAACATGTTTATCATTCGGGAGTATAATTTTGTTTAACCACCTGAAAGCTTTCCGTGCACACCCGAAGTACCAACCACCAGTTTGCAACTCACAATTAATACCGGCGCCCTCTGAGAGCAAGAGGATTTGTTCTCTGAATTGGCAGTTTCCCCACCCTCAATATGCCCTATCTCTCCAATAAGGATTCGTGCTTAATACCCACTTGCACCATTCCACGTGTACAGACGAAAATTGCAAGTCGTCTCTCCATGTTGGCGATTTCTAAATTTTAACATCAACAAACACATGAAACATAAGTATTTCGTTCAGTGCACTGTTACGTTTGAAACAACCTGCAGTATGATTTATTTGGAGGCAGCTATGTGTTTTCATCGATTAGCCGTGAAATGTGCAAGTGAGATTACAAATATATTTTGGCCAATTGTGGTAAAGACTTAGATTCTCTCATGGAAATTTGCTACAACTTACATTCACTGCTTTACGTTGCATTATTTGTGCCACTGAAGTCCATGATAAGTGGGAAATTAAATAATGATTGGTTCAACCAATTCCCAGTTTTCTGTTTCACTTTAATATTATTTCATGTTCCAATGATATCTTTCATTAACTTACCTGTGATTGGTGTTTGTTTTGTGATCTGAGGCTTGAACTGAAAATCAGGAGTGGAGGGTGGCAAAGCCTCTGTGGTCGGAATGACACATCCTTCGATGGTATCGTAAATTTCATTGTTTGTGTCTTCACAATGTTGCTGAAATTCATATTCAAATATTACTGGCTTTGTATTGTGCTCTTTTTCTTCTTCCACTTCTTGCACTTCTTGCACTTCTTGCACTTCTTCTTTGGCTTCAATCCCCGCTGTATGTTCAGTTTTTTCTTCAGGAGAAAGAACATCACTGACTGGAATAATGTATGGATTTTCTTCTTCATCTGTAATCACAGAAGATTCCTTTGGGATATTACTTTTATTATCATCTGAATTAAGACGACAAAAGATGACACACACGTGTTAACTTATAACATCTACAGCTGACTTAATAAGGCAATGATCTGTAGGTAACTGAGTTAATGGAACAACTGAGCATTTAATAAATATATCAAACATGTAATTATAACAGGAAATATAACAACCGACCGATAATCATGTTGCTTTTCAATGTGCAATGATTCTCTGTGATTTGCTCCAAGGAAATAAAAATATTTTCAATTGCAAAGAATGCTGAATTGCAATTTGCACAACAATTATAATGATGGATGAGCATTTTGCGACGATGCAGATGGCAAACATGGTGTACAACATTTATTGAATTTGTGATACTTGTAGTTGTAATTCAGAGAACCACCAATTGGCAAATATTGAACAGAGAGGCGATGACGACAAGGGAAAGTAATAGAAATGAACCAAGAGACAGATGTAAAAAAAAACTTACAATGCCAAGGGATAATCATAAAGTCTATTAACAAGGGATTAAAACAAAATAGCAAAGATTGCTTAGTTAATATTAAAGATGTTGTAAAACAATATTTGTTCATCATATTCTTCCCTCTAATCTTTCAAAATGGTGAGGCATGGCAATCTCATGAAACCCCCTATTCCTATGTCGGATTTTTTTTCCCATTCTCACTTATTTGCAACTTGCTCTCAACCTGTTTTCTAAATTTTTCCATTTTGTCAGTTTTTCCTTCTTTGTATCCATGTCCCCATGTATTCCCTTGTCCTGTGTGTATGTTCTTACTTGCTGTGCTTCCTATTTCTTTGTTTCTTGCCCAATTGACCATCCCTCGTCTACCTCCTTTCCCCCCTGCTCCATCGTTAGTTAGTCGACTTCTCAAACCTGACATGTTCAGCTCTTCTATGATCCTAAATATCCGTTAAAAAACTGATCATTATTAACTTTTTCCACAGGTATTGAGGTTTGGAGAGGAGCTCAAATAACAGAGGGTGGAAGGCAAATAACAATGAGAGTAGGATTGAGGAAAGTGGGTGGACAAAGGATGCAGGCACTTTCGCAAGAGCAGAAAGGTCATGGACCAACAAAGAGGGCAAGGAGAGAAACAATGACAGCAAGAGCAAGAATTGCTTTGCAATACATGTCCTCTACGGATGTGATATTTTCTAAGTCCAAAAAGGGCATAAGTCTGTAAAGAAAATTGACGAATTGCCCTGAAACTCAAACTTGTTCTGTAACTTATCAAAATAAGGCCATGCACCAAGTTTCAGTTGAACATGTCAAAAGGGTATGGGGAAAAAAAAATCTGAAAAACGATGGGCGAGACGGACGGACAGACAAACAAAAGTCTGGACAGACAGACAGAGAGCAAACCTATAGTGTTCTCCGATAAAACTGGTGGGGGATTAATAAGGAAGTTGCTGGTAAACAAGAGAGGTGTTGGATTAGTGAGAGTGAAAAGTTCATAGGTTATGTATATGAGAGGACATTTGGGAATGATGAGCTGCTGTTTTGAAAGACTGGAGATGAGTTGATAAGAGTAGAGATTCAAGGAGGTGATTCCAAAAATGAGCGTAAAGCAGGACAAAATCTCCAACAAAACTTTATACCTGGGAAGAACAACAAGGTCTGGGTTTCTGGATGAATGTGTGCATTTTGGAGGGGATGAGTGGGGACAGATAGGCAGTTCAAGCAGTAATTTCTGTCTAAAGTCTCTCCAGCAAAGGATTTTCCTCTCAGGAGTGTAATATTTTGTAATCTTATTTACCAAAAAGATCTCATTACTGATGATATCCTTTTCGAGATTGGATACTTGACATGAAGAAAAAGTACGATGCATTATCATGTCAAATGAGGTCCTGATAGCTGTTTCACTTAAATGGGATGCTGTACTCAAAGTTCAATTATTGTTGGGCAAGGTGATGGGAAAGGCTCAGGGAGGAGTAAGAAGGGGTTTAAAAAAAACATAATAGGTCTATTCTCATATTTACCGATAAATTTTAACACGTACTCTTTCCTTATAAAATAGATATATAAATCGGTTCACATGTCAGAAACAGTTTCCATACATACTGCACTATATTTTGGATGGTGATAGTAATCTGTCATGTTGTTCTTGAAAGAAAGAAAAAGGGGTACAAACTTTGTCATTCTTTCATTGTTTTTACATTTTCCTCTGTACATAGACAGACATCTGCAGATCTACATTATAAATGACAGCATGCAGCATTTCTTCATTGAAGCATAAAGATTCACCTTCAAAATATTTCCGCATGTCGTTCTCACAAGATGCCACATTGGTCTGTACATCTAAAAGAAAAAAAAGTAACACCCCAAGTTAGTCTTCTTTAAGTGTGTGCGTGTGTGTGTGTGTGTGTGTGTGTTTGGGGGGGGGGGGGTATATGTATGTATGTATATATATATATATATATATATATATATATATATATATATATATATATATATATATATATATATATATATATATATATATATATATACACATGAACACGAGGTGTGTTCAAAAAGTATCCAACCTTAATTTTTCGAGCGTAAACAAATGAAGCTAGGGAGGCGTGGTTTGGTGCACGTATGTAGGCAATCCTAATCCGTATGCATGAATATTTTCCCGCCTGCAGAAGCTGTCAGTCGCCGACAGACCGCCGATGAGTGAGGAAGTGTAAATGAGTGCCGTCGGATTTTTGTTTTTGACAAAATGACGGAGTAACTTGAACAACGCTACTGCATCAAATTTTGTGTAAAGCTTGGTGATTCCAAAGTGGAAACGATCCGCAAGATTCAACAGGCCTTCGGGAACGAAGCAATGGGCACCACACAGATAAAAGAGTGGTACAACCACTTCAAAGATGGTCGCACATCAGTGGAAAGTGAAGCACGTTCTGGTAGGCCCTCAACATCCCGAAATGAGATCGTCATTGACCAAGTGAGGACCCTGCTGATGCAGGATCGACGAATCACGATCAGAGAACTTGCAGACGAGGCGGGCGTCAGCATTGGATCCGTTCATTCCATTGTGACTGAGGATTTGGGCTTAAGGAGAATCTCAGCGAAGTTCGTGCCAAAGCTGATAACGATCGAGCAGAAGCAACTCCGTTTGGACATCGCACAGGACATGCTGGAGACTGTGAACAGCGATCCCAACTTCTTCAACACAGTGATCACTGGCGATGAGACTACATTGATCCGTCATTTTGTCAAAAACAAAAATCCGACGGCGCTCACTTACACTTCCTTACTTATCGGCGGTCTGTCGGCGACTGACAGCTTCTGCAGGCGGGAAAATATTCACGCATATGGATTTGGATCGCCTACATACGTGCACCAAACCACGCCTCCCAAGCTTCATTTGTTTACGCACAAAAAATTAAGGTTGGATACTTTTTGAACACACCTCATGTATATATATGTATATATATATATATATATATATATATATATATATATATATATATATATATATATATATACATACAGTAGACACATAAGTAGGGTGAATATACTGATTCTGGCTCACTTTTCCCCATGTAAGTGAATGGGGGATTTTCAGTGATTCATATTTTTTTCCCTAAAAAGTAAACCCCCTTTTTATCCCAAGGTATATTTAATTGTCTCCCATTTTAACCTCGGGGCACTCTATTCAAATAACCAATGCAACAAGATAAAGATTTGTTCAAGTCGCAAAGTAGTAATGTGATTTGTTAAAGGTGATTCTGAAGAAATATCTGAAACATGTAAGCCGAAGGGACACTCTTTTTCAAATAACCAATGCATATTGTTTAGCTCACTCATTAAGCTATAAAGATTTGTTCATTCTCAAATTCCTTCAATAGTTTCATTTTCTTTGCACAAAAATCCCCATCTAAAATATTTAAAAATAAAACATTTGAATCTTTATATTTTTCAAGATACCCCTTTTGTGTCATTATGAAATGATATACTTCTCTTAATGATCTCATCTGACCACCTCCTGAGCCTGATTATTTTTTGCATAAGCCCCGCCCACCTTTCATAAGCCCCGCCCACTTTTCACAAGATATTCCCATAAACCACGCCCACTTTTCCTAAGCCCCGCCCACTTTACTAAGTCCCACCTGCTCTTACATCATTTCCAGTTCATCTCTGACTCAAAGAAATCACGAGAAAATTCTACAATGTTATGGTTTTGAAAAATTTCCGAACGAAGGCTTGCCTGGGCTTGCCCAGGGAATTTCCAAAGGAAACTACCCCCACCAGTCTTTCTCTATTAAAGGTTCAACCCAGACTCCATTAAAAAAAAAAAAAAATTGACAATGGAGTGCTGTACTGTCCTTGAGTGGGATGAGCTTGCTTGCAGAACGACTATTTGTATGGAACTAAACCTTCAAGTTGATGAACTGGATTCAAACCTCTTATCTGTTGAGGTAAGATTTTTATTTTCCTATTTTCAGTTCCTTTTAAGCATCGACTCATTTAATATTAAAATAACTTAATTAATACATTATTATTTTCTCTCACAGGAAATCGTATCTGAAATACAATATGAAAATACCGATTTTGCCAAAACTTGGGGCGAAATTGTTAGCTTCGTTGAAGACCTTATGAGCGACCAAGACCTACAGAACGAGCTCGTCCTTGATGACCCAACCAAAGAGTTATACCTTGGAGACCTTATGAGCGACCAAGACCCACAGAACGAGCTCGGCCTTGAGTGGGATGAGCTTGCTTGCAGATCGACTATTTGTATGGAACTAAACCTTCAAGTTGATGAACTGGATTCAAACCTCTTATCTGTTGAGGTAAGATTTTATTTTCCTATTTTCAGTTCCTTTTAAGCATCGACTCATTTAATATTAAAATAACTTAATTAATACATTATTACTTTCTCTCACAGGAAATTGTATCTGAAATACAATATGAAAATACTGCTTTTGCTACAACTTGGGGCGAAATTGTTGGCTTGGTTGAAGACCTTATGAGCGACCAAGACCCACAGAACGAGCTCGACCTTGATGGCCCAACCAAAGAGTTATACCTTGGAGACCAGCAAAATCCTGAAAAAGAGTTTTCCAGCATTAGTACTCATTGCGAGTTATCAAGAGAATACCCACTGAACGAGTCATACCTTGATGAGCCAGAATACAAGTTTTACCTTGGAGACTCACAAATTTTGAAAAAAAAAAAAATCAGTGAATGAGTTCTGCCTTGATGGTTTAAATAACTACCTTGGAGACTCAGGAAAAGGGTTCTGCCAAGATGGTTCTAAACATGGGGCCTACCTTGGACACTCACAAATTTTGAAAAAATTAGTAAATGAGTTATCCTTGGTGGTTTTTAATATGAAACCTACCTCGGAGACCTCACAAATTTTGAAAAAAAATCAGTAAATGAGTTCTGCCTTGATGGTTTAAATAACTACCTTGGAGACTCAGGAAAAGGGTTCTGTCAAGATGGTTCTAAACATGGGACCTACCTTGGAGACTCACAAATTTTGAAAAAAATCAGGAAATGAGTTATCCCTTAGAGACTTGAAATGTGGGTTCTGGCTTGATAACTCACAATGTGATACATATCTTGGAAACTCAACAGGAATGTGGTTATACCTTGAAGACTTGGAAAGTTGGGTTTATTTTAGAGACTTAAAATGCTATCACTCTTTGGGATCTAAACCTATCTATGTAGTTCTTTGTTGGATGGTGCTTGATGGGAGCAAGATCAAGAAAGTTCTGGGAAGAAAGTGCAGACTTACGCCCCCTTTCTACGTCATCAAACCTGAAAGCTTTAAAAGACAGAATTGGAAGAAGAGAAAAAAAAAACATAAAAAATATATATTGTTAGTTCTGGGAAGAAAGTGCAGGCTTACTCCCCCTTTCTACGTCATCAAACCTGAAAGCCTTAAAAGACAGAATTGGAAGAAGAGAAAAAAAACATAAAAAATATATATAGGTGGAAATCTCATTTTGAAAAAGACATTGTGTTGGGCGAGGATTGAGGTGGGGTTGAGATTTTGAATGTGAGGGTTGGGGTGGGGGGGGTTGAGATTTTAAATGTGAAGGTTGGAGTTGAGATTTTGAATGTGAGGGTTGGGGTGAAGATTTTGAATGTGAGGGTTGGAGTTGAGATTTTGAATGTGAGGGTTGGGGGACAAACGCATGCACACACACACACGCACACGCACACACATCAACAAACAAAAGTTAAGCCTTGACAATTCAGTTGAGGATTCTGTGTTTGGAGTTCACAGATCTAAGAACGTCCCCCTTGACACATTATATACTGTTATACACCTCAGACTTGGCCCTCGAGTGTCCACAATGGTGTATAGTAGGAGGGAGTGAAGCGCCAACCCATTGCTCACACATTATATACTGTAATACACCTCGGGCTTGGCCCTCGAGTGTCCACAACAGTGTATAATAGGAGGGAGTGAAGCGCCAACCCATTGCTCCCATTGCACACACATTATATGCAGTTATACACCTCGGACTTGGCCCTCGAGTGTCCACAACGGTGTATAGTAGGAGGGAGTGAAGCGCCAACACATTGCTCCCATTGCACACACACACACACACACACACACACACACACACACACACACACACACACACACACACACACACACACACACACACACACACACACACACACGCACACACGTTAAGCCTTGACTATTCAGTTGAGGATTCTGTGTTTGGGGTTCACAGATCTAAGAACATCCACCCTTGACACACATTATATACTGTTATACACCTCGGACTTGGCCCTCTTGTGTCCACAAAGGTGTATAGTAGGAGGGAGTGAAGGAACAACCCATTGCTCCCATGGGTATTATCTGCTGCATTTTGTAATTCCTGTGAATAAAATGAACCTAAAATATCTTCCCCTTCCAAATCATATATCTTATAAGTCCAAGGAACCGTATCTATTACATAAACAATTTTTAAAAGTTCGTTCGTCCATCATTTAATATAACCTTTTTCAAAATGAGATTTCCACCTATATATTCTTACGATATCACCAACTTTGAACTTAGGTTTTCTGACATTAATCTCTTTTTCATATTTTAATTTTGTAAATGTTTCTGATGGTTTCATATTTGTTGACGTGTGAATCGTGGCATTATACTTATCCACAATATCCTGAATAAAAGATGACCATTGTTGTGAACCGAGTTGTGTGAATTTTTTATATAGTCTCTCTTTTAAGGTACGATTAAAACGTTCAACAACAACGGCCTTCCCTTCATTAAAGGTACTGTATAATGTAATACTGTTATTTTTTAGAAAATTCATAAATGTCTTGTTATAAAACTCTCTACCCTCATCAGTCCACAATTTTTTAGGTTTTCTCTTACTTTTATTAAATATCTGTTGAAAGGCGAACATAAGAGTATTTCCTGTTTTGTTTTTTAAAGGGACAACCCATGCGTATCGACTCCTCAAATCAATAACGGTTAAAGCATACTTGTACCCCTTATCATTATTGAGTTCAATCAAATCAGCGGACCAGATATAATCTACTTCCTTGGAATAAACCTTCCTTCTCTGAAACTTTGTGAATATTGGTTTATGTAATTCATCAGCTAATTGCTCTTCAATCTTAATGACATCATTAGAGCCTATAAGTTTTTTGAATTTCCAAGTCCAAGTTTCAATTTAGCACTGATCATCTTCATCACAATGAACCTATCAACTTTTTTCCTCAAGGTTGGATTTTGTATCAGAGACAAATTACACAACATTTCTCTATTGGCTTCATGCTTTTCTTCCAAAGTTGGGGTATTCCCAGAATCAATATCGTGTCTCATGCACACTTCATCAACTCTATTGATGGGCTCACTCCAGGATTTAGGATTGTCTGCCTCATCTAATCTTTTCTCCAAGTTTGTGCCTGGGCCACAGAAAGAATACCCTGGTAGATGTAATTCCCCTGGTATTCCAGTAGTTGTAAATTTACTTCCTGATAAAAACTTTTGTATATCTCCTCCGAGTTTGTGTTTGGAGATAAATTGATTTTTTTTTGAACCACACACCGCACAAAGACCTTTTTGTATAACACTGTTATTTTTACTTTTAAAATATGAAATATTTTTCGTATTCGGTCTCTTTTTACATTTGAGACAATAACTCATTTATTTATGAGAAAAATTCCTACAGAGAGCAAAAACATTTTTAGTTTCCAACATGCACATTTGGATCTTAACTTTTAAAACATAAAGAATCCTGAGAAATGCCTTCACTCTCTCCTCCATTTATTTAAGAAAAAAAATGAAAAAAACTTTAAAGTCAATATCCTGTCCTTGAAAACGATGTCAATGGTCTTGTCGAAAATACTGCTAATAGACTTGTCAATTCTTTGTTTTCCTCCTCGGTGGGTCGAGTTATTTTCTGTAATACCACCAATCTTTTTTTAATCTCACTGGTTTCCATATTTTCATGTTTATTCAGTCTCGCTGTTTACTCCCTCTCCTCCCTCTCCTCCTTCTCTCTCTCTTTCCTCCTTCTCTCTCTCCTCCTTCTCTTTCCTCCTTCTCTCTTTCCTCCCTCTCCTTTTCCTCCTCTTCAACTCCTTCCTCATCCCTTACTATCCTTGAATCACTTACACCCCATAGAATATCATAGATATATTCATCAGGATTTCTTGTTATTCCTGTATCCAAAATAATTTTTTTTTACAACAGGAAACCAATAAAATTTCTTTTGAATTTCTAAAAGAGCCTTACGTTTTCTTAACTTTATAATTTTTAAATTATTTAACATTGTGATTAAATCTAAAGTTGTCGGTTAATCAACAACAGCATAATGCCAATCTTTTATTGAAAATACCTCATTCTTATGTTGTAGAACATATTTATTAAAATACTGAATACCCTTTTCTTGAAGGTATGCTTGGACACAGAAATGATAATTTTCTTGAAGCCTTCTTGCCATCATTTATGTATTAGAAATATATGTTAAAACAATATTATGACACGAAACACCTCCCCATCTTCCCATAGTTAAATCATTTTATATTTCCCTACTTATTATATATAATCCTGTTTTTTCTGTTTTCATGATATAAACAAGGGCAAAACCATTATTATATTTACCCTTATTAAATTCTTTTATTTGTAGTTTACTAATCGTGGCTCCACAAAACTCATTCTCTATACCAAGTGGATAATATTCTTCCTTACGAGACTCATTTAATTGCTCCAGGTCTTTTAGGTCAATTTTAAATGACCAATTATACCCTAAATCATTCATATCATACCCCCATTGTTCTATTCTCATACAAACGATACGCCCTTCTTTATAAAAATTTATTTTAATTCGAACTGTGAATTCTGTATGACCTGGAGATAAAATCAACACTTCTGTATCTTTGGAATACACAGCCGTTTTATTTAAGATATATATTGTGATAAATCACTTAATCTCACCAAGTCATTCGCGTCAGTCGGGCTTGGATAATTTTTTGATTTATAAGCATTTTTCATATTCATATTTTTGGTTATATTATATTTATGTCGTTCAGCCTGTGCCTTTGTGTAGTAATTTGATAAATCAATATCCAGTTCTTGGGATACACCAAAGATAGAACCATCTTTACCAACATAAGTCATTTATATTAGATGAAAAATAATGTCATAAAATTTTTTATTTTTGTCGAGTTGAAATAACACATATAGACATAATTGACCACAACACTTGGAATTTAATTCTTGGACTTGAAATGTTTGATAAACACCATTCTGTAAGAATTTTATGACTTCAACAGGTGGTGGAAGACCAAAACTATCAAAATAATATTTGTCTTGATTATTAAAAATACAAACCCAATGAGAACCGTTCCCATTATCATCTTCTCAGTTCAAAATAATATTCTTTGTATGTTTAGGCACGTTTGTTAATTCATCTCTCATACAAATAACCACATTATGAATTTTTAACTTCTTAGAATATTTGACAAGTTGTAAATTTGATGTGGTATTCTTTCCAAATTCTTTAAACCACTCATCGATGCTCATTTATTTATTAGAAAGATATAATCCAATAACCCTTTTAGTTAATTTTACAACTGCTTGTGCGATAGAAGAAAGCATATCTCCAAATCTCCAACTAACAATCTCGCTTTATCAGGTAGACCTTCAAGTTTTTCAGCAAAATCTACAATTACACCACTTCCACTAATTTGTTTCTCCAACTCTTTGTTATGTCTTTCCAATTATTTTTGAGCCCGGAGTTGAGCCTTCCTTTCGTTGGCAGTTTTCACCACTGTTGAAATACCACCCGTCAATGCTCCAACCGCACTTAAACCAGCAAATAAAGGAATTAGAAATGGGAAAAATCCTCCACTCGTCTCTTTTATTGAATATTTTTTCAACAATGGTTTTGTCATTTTAATTTTAAGTGAGCCAGTATCATTCAAGATATTAACCTGTTCTCTTGTGAGCAAAACATCAATTCTTACTGCTCCTTTTCTCTGAATTGTATAACGTTAATCGTACAAGGCTTTTGATTTTGAACACAAGATGATAGTTTATGAAGATTGATTTGATTAACATATACCCCAGTTGGTACTTTGCCACTCATTTATTTAACAAAAAATTATGTGAGACTAATCATAACACCATTATCTGTATTAATCTGCAATTCTGTTTCATCCAAAAGCAAACAATATGTATCAACTTCTTCACTCTCTCCTCTTTCAATGTACAGGGAAGTATCCACTCGATTAGACTTTATAGTTTCCTTTTGAGCACTCAGGTCAAACGCATAGATTGTATACAAACTTTTAAATGCTGTCATATCCATTATAGGTTCTTTATTTCCATTACTTTCACACACCTTTTGGTAAGACTTGTATGCTTCAGCAAAATCATTTTTTTTCCCAATTAATTTCCAATCTATCTCGTGGGTAAAATGTTCCATCTCGAGAAAAACAAAGTTGTTTCACCTAAGCATTATCACTCAATGCATTATTCTTATCAGTGGCAGTATCACCACCTGGCTTTTTAAAAATGATCCACAGATATTGTGGCTTTCCTTCCAGAACACCCAAATTCCACGTGTCAGTGGTTTGGTTGAGTTTAACGTGTTGACATCCTTCCGAGGTCGGCAAAATGAGTTCCAGTTCCAGTGTGTGAACTGGTAGAAGGGCACTGCATCAGCGACACAGTCACGCTTCAAGAAATGATAGCTACCCCGGCAGCTAAGTTGCCATACGACCACCACCAGCACAGCTTAACACTGGTCAAAGTGAGGAAGTCTCAATTTCAACCGTGAAGAGAAGACTGAGCTGCAGGTTTGACAGGTCGAGTGGCAGTAAGAAAGCCATTGCTAAGATGGCAAAATAATAAAAAGAGGCTTGCCTGGGCCATGAAGCACCGTCAGTGGATGACTGAAAACTGGAAGAAGGTCTTATGGACTGATGAATCAAAATTTGAAATCTTCGGTTCATCATGCAGGGGTTTTTGTACGCCGTCGAGTCGGTGAAAGGATGATTCCTCAGTGTGTAACACCAACTGTCAAACATGGAGGGGGGAGCGTGATGATCTGGGGCTCTTTTGCTCAATCCAGAGTTGGTGACTTGCACAGAGTGACTGGCACCCTGAACCAAAAGGGCAACCGTAGCATTTTGCCGCGCCTTGCAATACCCTCTGGTCTATGCATAGTTGGTCAGGGGTTCATCCTGTAGCAAGATAACGACCCATAACATACCTCCAGGCTATGTCAGAACTACCTTTGAAGAAAAGAACAAGACGGTCGGCTTCAAATCATGGAATGGCCAGCATAGTCTCCAGACTTAAACCCCATCGAGCTGGTTTGGGCTGATAGAAGGGTGAAAGCAAAGCAACCTACAAGTGCAACACATTTGTGGGAACTTCTGCAACAGTGTTTGGAAGAACTTTCCGAACAATACTTGTTTTCCATTGTCGAAAGAATGCCACGAGTATGTTCAGCTGTGATGTGTGAAAAAGGTGGCTACTTTGATGAGTCAAAAATTAGATTAAATTTTGTTCAATAAAACGATTCCATGATTTCTTCTTTATCTGCAATTGTTTATTTGTTCAATGCTTTAATTTCAAAATACATTGAAACATTAAACTTCTTAAATTTCAGGAAAAACTGGAAAAATGGGGGTGTTCTGAAACCTTCGACTGATGGTGTGTTAATTCATCTCTCATACAAATAACCACATTATGAATTTTTAACCCCCTTTATTGTCTCAGTTCGGCTAACCTATCCTGTCCTAGCCTGCTCCCAACCCCTACGTTCCCTTCCTGGAGGGGAATAAGGGAGAGCTAGCGTCCTGTGTCGAGGCGCAATGAAGGCTCAGAATGGCCTCCTCTGATTTCAGCGATCTCTAACCCAAGGTGAGTCCAGCGGCACACAACAAGAGCGAAGGGATGGATGATGCGGAGGGGTACACTTCCTAATCTACCCTAACATTAATTCCTGAAACTACCCCAGGGCTTTCAACAAGCGCCTCTCGCTTAAACTATCGGTTCTAACAACCAAGATTCCCATCGCCTGTGTTGGTGTCCTCGCAAATTTTGGGCCATGCCCCCCAATTTTCCTTCCGTGCCCTCACACGCTCTCATGGCTGGGACACGTGGCTCCCTTGACAGGAACTACCCTCTGCGGATTCCCCAACAATGGCACCCCCGAGCATTACACTGCCTCCGAGCCTATCAGCTCCCTAAAACTGGGGAGTGCCCTCTCTGGCGACTCCCCCTCGATGCTCACGTGGCAGGCTGGTGCCCGTGCCCACGACACTGCCCACGTGGCCAATGGCGCCCCGGGCCCCCGCATCATGCGGGAGCACCCGTGCCCACTACGCTATCACGGCCCCCACTGGACCCTGGACCTACCACGGCCGACTAGCCCGGTGCCCAGGGTACCCACTCAGCGATACTCACCGTTCACAGCCACGCTCCCAGCCCGTCAACAGGGCTCCTGCACCCCTCCAAATAGGTATCGAGCCTACATTCCCACCAACAGCAAAACGACGTCCATTTTGTCAATTTGACTAACCCCTTAACTCAGTCTACACTGACCCCAGGGTCCCTTGGGCGGGAATCACTCCTCCTCCCAATCATTGATCACACCATGCATTCCACAATCACTCCATACACTCAGACCCGCTGGCCTCACTCACTCAACAAGTACAGTTTCACTTCATTTCACTCCATTGCTGATCACTGCTATTCTGCAGACTACATCCCCGAACTATTTCGTGCTCCCTCATCATCCCTTAAACTAGTAGCACATTCCTTTTAACACTGCGTAGCTAAGCTACATCCCCTCTACACACTCAACGTCTGTCCATGTCTCCAAAAATCCCATACTCCATCCTAAATCTCAACTAAAATCCCTCTAACAAATCCATTCCACGGGCCCCATGAGGACTTACCCCTGCCCCATGAGACCGGTCTAACTAAGCTAATCCTTCCCCCTAACTAGTGGTGTCCTGTGCCCAAGCAGGGGGGTATTCCACCCCATTGCCCGGGAATCCTGTTCAACCGAAGCGAGGCTTGCTTTTTTTTTATATGCGCGAACTAGCGCGGCAACTCGCAACCTGCACTCTTTCCCCGTGACGTCATGGCAGCTGTTCGTGCATCTCGTCCCTTCTCAGATGGTACCATCCGGCAGGGATACACTTCCTGCCGGATTCCAACCATACGTGCAGCCATGGCGTCACCCTGCGCATCAAAAAAAACAGGCCTCGCGTTTCGAGGGGTTCCCCACACGAGCACATGTGCACTGCCCGTCGGAGCTTCACACACACGCTCGCATGGAGAACCCATCCAGTCCAAATTCCTATCCAGCCTACCTTCTGTCCGTCCGCTGGATCGACAAATCCACCGCATACGTTTACGGACTGGGTTTCACTCCCGCATGCGCGCACGTGGCGGCCTCGTGCGTACCACTGCACAGACCCCGCGCGTGCTGCCGTGCAAACCCGGCACGGTCCCCAAAGCAGCTACAGCTGCTACTCGGCCTTTATCCATCTGTCGCCGTCTCCGTCTCCATTCAACCCACGTGCACCTGCGTGTCACCATGCTCACACACCATGTCATTACATTCACACCGGGACATGCGGTTGCATGTTCACGCATGCCGACAGTCATCTCCCTTGCGTACAGCAACCTCACACACGCTGTCCCTCTCACACACCGTGCTTCACTCACGCTGCCCTTTCTGGCGCACACGTGATTCCACTCACGCACGGGGTCTCCGTCACACACAACCCTTCACTCACGCACGGCGTGCTGGGAAGCACGCACTTCGGCACACTCGCATCCACACCACTCACACTCGGGGTTTCACTCCCACTAGGGGTCTCATCCACACACGCGGTCGCTCTCACACACGCCCTTGCACCCACGCTATGTGCGCATTGCAGCACGCATTTCACCACGCTCGTATACAGACATTTTGACACCACACACACCGGGACCACACTCGTAACCACACTGGGGATTTGTACCACCCCAAGGGTTTCCGGGGCCTCTATACCCCTCAAGCTCTCCGTGCACCCGTCAACAGCACTCGCCCCCTCAACTCCGTGGAGCTCGACCGGACCCACCTGATCGTGAATCGCTTCAAGGGGGCATATTCCCTCCCCTCGTTCCTGGAGGAGGCTATCCAGCTGCTCGCACCGGGTCTCGAGACATTCCGTGAGCTCGCCCCCTTTATCCTCCACTACCTCCGTGCGTGTGCTCATTCTTAACCCCGTCCAATTCACCCTCTATCTCCCGTGTCTCTGCCAACTCAGTCACCTCATCACCCATTACCTCCCTTGTCTCAACTATTATTTCTTCCATCTCCACGTGTCTTGCCATACACGTCTCAGTCACCCCCTTTACTTTTCCCTCTGTGTCACCATCACTTTCTCCATCACCTTTACGCTTCTCGCCCAACACGTCCCTCAAATTAATCTGTCTTCACCCGTCCCCATTGCGGGCCTGACAGCCGTTGCACTCCCCCCAGCTCGTTCGCCCCAGCACGTGGTGGTGCCATTTTGAGCTCCATTGCCCGCGTTTCGCTCCCCGAAATTGCCATTATGCCTGCCTGCAGGCCTCGGCCTATTTTCTGCATCTCACCCTGGATTTTTTCCATTTCTTCTTTCATTCCATCTATTTTTCCGTTTATTCCTTCATTCATTTGTTGCATACTCGCATTCATTTTACCATTCATTTTGCTCATTTGTTGCGTGTTTCCATCCATTTTGTTGTTTAGTCCGTTATTCATTTCCGCCAGCATTGCAAATAACTGCGCCATGTCGAGTGCACTCGGCTGAGCCGACTCGGCAAGGATTGGGGGGGGGGGTGCCATCCACCGCGGCCTCTGCCGCCACGCCCACTTCGGGCTCTGGGTTCGTTTGGGGGGGGGGGGAGATTCATCCTGCACGGAAATGTCCTGCTCGGGGATTCCGTCCTGGGCCATGGATTCTACCATTTCCAAATCCCTTTCTAACACCCCCGGCACCCGTTCGCCTTGAAAAGCCATCTTATTTTGTGGAATTTTTTTTTTTAATCGCTTGAATTTGATGGGAATGGGGGGCGGGTCGCTTCGTGCACCCCTGGGCCGATTCCTGCAAATTTAGTTTGGAGACGGGAGAGTTTGTTTCCCGCTCGCTGACACCAGTATTACGAATTCGCACCCGCTGGCGTGCGATCAGCCGCTTTCCACTAATAGCAGAAGCGTCGTCACCTAACGGACAGACAAATCAGTCGTGACCCTCCTGGAACTATCGCTAGGAACCAGTCACGGGTGGGGGTTTAAACTCACCACAGCCCAGTCCGCATTCCACCCGCGCGAAATAGGGTCACTCGCCGAATATCGAAATACCTAAGTACTCGCGCGGGTAACCTACCGAGGGGCCGTACCTTGCTGCAGGTCGGCTTAGAACACGAACCGCTTAAGCGGTCCATTCCGTTCTACAGTGATAACCGAGCGGGTATTATCGCCGACCTCGACGGATCCGATTCTCCTTAACGGGTGTTTAAAACCCAACTAATTATTCCGCGATGCAAGATGGAATTTTCAATGGGGAATAGAGGACGCAACGAATGGGATACATTTCACAAGCAAGGACATTTATTACAACTAAGCACATATGTACAGCCAGGCAGTCATGCACGTATGTACAAGCAACAAATAGAAAGCGTTACCACCAAATACGAGCAATGTACAGTCACTTACACAGGTCTACTAAAAAGGACACGGCACCACAGCAGTCATACAAAAACAAAAGGAAAGACCTCCCCATAGGCAGGGAGGTAGACGGGGTCTGTGGACCTTTATGGTCGTGAGCCTTAGCTGACCGAATAGGCCCACGAGACCGATGCAGGTTACCTGCCCCCCCCCCTCGGTGGTCGGCGAGTCATGATGCCCCGTCCCCACGGCAGCTAGCGTGGCCGCACCTGATTCCGGGCCTCGCGCGTGGCGGGCAAGCTCTCTACGTCGCTCCTTGCCCAGACGCGCAGGTTCGCACCACACAGCCGGCAGAGCTGCGCCTTCAGTCCGCGTCTCTGATGCGTCGCCCGGACTAGTCACCAGCCCGCGCCTCCAACAACAGGTCGCTCCACAGGACCACCGGGAGACAGGGGAAGAAATCATGCACCACAGGGAGAATGCTGGAGCATGAACCAAGAAGAAGAGAGAAGCCCCAAGAGGTGGACCAGCGCCAACAAGACCAAGAACGAGAGGGAGGGGGGAGAGAGAGAGAGAGAGAGAGAGAGAGAGAGAGAGAGAGAGAGAGAGAGAGAGAGAGAGAGAGAGAGAGAGAGAGAGAGAGAGAGAGAGAGAGAGAGAGAGAGAGAGAGAGAGAGAGAGAGAGAGAGAGAGAGAGAGAGAGAGAGAGAGAGAGAGAGAGAGAGAGAGAGAGAGAGAGAGAGAGAGAGAGAGAGAGAGAGAGAGAGAGAGAGAGAGAGAGAGAGAGAGAGAGAGAGAGAGAGAGAGAGAGAGAGAGAGAGAGAGAGAGAGAGAGAGAGAGAGAGAGAGAGAGAGAGAGAGAGAGAGAGAGAGAGAGAGACTCGCGTGCGGTCTGCCTTAAATAGTGCGGGGCTCCGCCCTTCGCCCCACCCTGTTTTCGAGAATCTTTTTCCAAAAGGGGTTCCTCCCCTTTTTCCGCCCCACGCCGTGCATCCACCAATCGGGAGTGAGCACCTCACCGCTTCTCGTGCCAGCCTTGGCGCGGCAGAGAGGTGCGGAAACCCGCGCACTAGCACAGGTTTCCATGCCTGCGTTTTCACTCCACGTGTTCGGACTCCTTTTTGGCGGGAAAAGGGTCGCAACGTGCTCTGTCAGTCCAAAATAACGATAGAGAAAGAAAAACACTATCTCAAAGGGTCACAGCCCGGTGTACACGAAGAATCCCTCTAAACAACGGTGGGGAAAGCTATCTGAACACTAACTTACCGGCATAGCTAATCTGAGGTCCTTTTTGATGTATTGCGAATTTCCACAGCCGTAACAGTATATATATATATATATATATATATATATATATATATATATATATATATATATATATATATATATATATATATATATATATATATATATATATATATATATATACACACACATACATATTGTTACGAATTCGCGCCCATCGGCGTGCGAACGGCCGCTTTCCACTAATAGTAGCCGCTCGCCAACCGGACGGACAATTCAGTCGTGACCTTCCGGAGCAACGCCGGAACCCTGTCACGGGTGGGTCTTCAACCCCACCACGGCCTAGCCAATTTTCTACCCGCGCAGAATAGGGTCAATCGCCGAATCTCGATATACCTAAGTACCCGTGCGGGTAGCCTACCGGGAGACCGTACCTTGGCGCAGGTTGGCTTGGACACGAACCACTCAAGCGGTCCGTTCCGTTCTTCACTGATAACCGAGCGGGTATCATCGCCCGACCTCGCCGGATCCGATTCTATTTACCGGGTATTTAACAACCCCAACTCTTATTCTGAGATGCAAGATGACATTTCAATGTGGTGAAAGGAGGACGCAACGAACACAAACACATTTATTTTACACATGCACATATACAATCAATCATGCCAGTATGGAAGCAAATAAAGCGAAAGCACTACAACCGACTATAAGCAATTTATGTACAGCCACTTAACAGTTTTACTTCACAAGACACGGTGCCACCAACATTCATTCGAAAGCAAAACCCCAAGAAAAAGACCACTCCCATAGACAGGGGGGTCAGACGGGGCCCGGGGGCCTTTATGGCATGGGACTTGGCAGACCGAACGAATCCCACGAGACCGTTGCAGGTTAGCTGCACCTCGTGGTGCGATGGTGGGCGAGCTCTCTCCGGCGCTCTCCACACAGATGCGCAGGCTTGCGCGACAGAGCTGCAAAGTGGCACCTCCCTTCCGCGTCCTTCGTGCCACGCCAGGACTCCCCACCGACTGCGAGCTCTGACGACTCGACCCGAACCACCGAACCCAAGACTCTCCGAAGACCAAGCCGGCAAAGGAGAAGAAGCCCCACACACCACCGAAAACCACCACGAAGAAGAAGACAAAACAAAGTGCCCGATGAAAAACACACGAAGGAGAAGAAGGCCAGGAGCTGGCGTCCTTCACGGCCTTATATCCCCCCCCCGTTCCAACGCCTCGCCCCTCCCCTCTTTTCGCTCCGCCCACCTTACATCTCCTGCAGGAAGCTTCCAGAAAAGGGGCGTGCCCTCTCGCCCCCCTCCCCACACGCCTCACGGGGCCGGAGAGAATCTTTCTTGGCACAGGTCCAGGGAGATTCATTCCCCCAAAATCAGGCCCCCACATTTTTTCACCTTTGACCTCTGGCTCAAATCGCACCTCCCCCATGCCAAAGCGCGGGAAAAGCAGGAGGGAAAATCCATGCGCCATCGGGGTTCCTTTGTTTCCTTCGCTTCGTAAAGACGTTTTACATTCGCGGAGAGGGCCGTCATTTGGCGTATGGAGAAGGGGATTGGTAATTGGTGTTGATCGTGGTGTGTGGTTGGAATGAGATAAATGGGGTGAAAGCACAACCTCCTTCACCTTCGGTGGCAGAGGTAATCAAAAAAAATGAAAAAAACAAATGCAGGTGAGAGACCCTAAACAATGGGGTAGCATGCTTCGTTATTGCTTACAATGTGTAAGCATACCCCGCGAGTAATAGAAATACCAACAAGTAAAAGCTGACCTTTTGTATTCTTGCCTCATTCATCTTTTGATCTCAAATCCAAATTTATTGAGTACCTGTATAGTAATAACAACTAATTTGACTTAACTGTTCCAATACTTATGGAGGGCACTGTACATTTACATATATATATATATATATATATATATATATATATATATATATATATATATATACATATATATATATATATATATATATATATATACATATATATATATATATATATATATATACATATATATATATATATACATGATAATCAGTATTTCACAATCACGAAATAACACTGCTGAAAGAAATTCACCTGTTTGTTTACAACCTGTTCATGGAATTATGCACCAACAGGAAAATGTAATACTTCAATCAGGTTTCAAATTCTATAAACATTTTTTAAAAAGTATAACAGAAGAAGTTTAAAAAAAATCAATCCTCACATTTGCATTCGAGTAGGGTGTCTGGAGAGTGGCATCTGGTGATTGAACTGGGCAGGTCATCATCTGTTCCAGGGTGAAGTGAACACCTCATCAGCTTGTCTGTCGTGCATCTAATCATCTGCTCGTAAGCCTTCTTTTTTTCTGGGTTGGCATCAATCTGACCTTTATTTGTAATTGAACTCCATAGTTCTTCTTTCAGTAATGTGCCAGTTTCCTGCATACAACAACAAAAGCAAACCTTAAGAAGGCCACATCTTGCAACCTCGTTTGAAATACAGTATTATTCGTACAAATTCTTCTCTAGGTTTTGATTAAAAATTCAGGAAGTTGGAAGACTTCGAGCTGCAATTAGTGAGTAACATCTAATTGAAGGTTTCCCCCCACTTTATTGTGAAACATGTTCACATAAGATGTTCACAAAGAGCTGTTTAAGAATAAATCCAGCACATACAAAAAGGGACCATTTAGTCTCGAAAGTACATGTTCTATCTACATCCTTTTAACCTTATTTATATCTTAATAAATGTAACATCTACTCTTCAGCTTCTTGAAATCAATTTCCACCTTCCATTTGCTTAATCCTTCATATTTTCTGGACTTGAATTTTTTACTTAACTTCAATCATATGTTATACCTAACCTCCATAATTGTCCTATTCTAATTACATCTGCCACCGAAGATAGATGGAGGTTGTTGATGTTTTCACCCCTGCTCATCTGTTTGTCTGAAAGCAGGATATCTCAAAAAGTTATAGACAGATTCGGAACTAATTTGGGGGACAGGTAATTGGGTGTGTGATGAGAACAAATTGATTAATTTTTGGTGAAGATCCGGATCCAGATCTGGCTACTGTAGTTTTTTTAAGTGATTCTTCACCATTTAGAGATCGGGCCAAAAACGATAAACACTACAGCACGATATTTTAAAAAGTTGTGGATGGATTATGACAAAACTTGGTGGATAAGTTGGGGAGGTGACAATAACAATCCGATTCGATTTTGGTCAAAGTACAGATGCAGATCCAGCCTATTCATGGGCTACAAAACGTGAACTGTTCAGCTTGGCCCAGGTATGCACTCCACCGAGTGTCATTCTAGTTCACCTATGTTTCTCATTTAAGCGATTCAAGCAGGTGACACACCACCATCAATGGAACCCCTCTTCATTACCCATAAACCCCCATTAAGCTTACCTAACTGAACCTTGTTTCTTGAAGGTTACTGTGTTTCCTCCTCATCTCCTGTCTTTTCCCTGTTCATTCATTCACTTGCTTATTGGGTCCAACTGTTGCCTCACTGTCAGTTCATATCCCCTGGTAACCTCACTCTTCCATGAGCATCAATCTTGTAATGAATAAAAAGTGATTGCATGCTACCAAATTGACATATTGTCACATTAAACTTTGACGAAGTTAAGAAAATGTTTTAGACGGACAAATAAGAGGTAAACATGTCTCTCTCGCTGAAGTTTCCTTTCAAATGCAAGTTGTCCTTTTATGCACTCCACACAACCTCCTTACTTAGAAAAAATAAAACACATAGTTCAGAGAAACACTCTCACCTTTGAAATATCTATTCTGAGATTTATTTGTGATGGAACCGGATATGATTTCAAACATTGCTACACAAGAAGCATGTTGTATTAGAAAGCAAACATAACCTTTTGGAGGTGATGTCAAACTAGCTGCTCTCCTATCTCCTCGCATAGGACAGGGAGAATTAACACCAGGGAGTTGACTCAGCCCGTCATCCTTCCGAGGTTGGCGAAATGAGCACCAGTATACTGGTAATTGGGGCACTGCATCAGCGGCATAGCCGTGCCCCTAACCAATGATGCAACCAGCAGAGAAAAAGGCAGCACACGATGGGATCTCCTAGCATTTCCTGAAGGATGTTAAAGATCCTAGATGATGGCATGCAATAGCATCATTTTTTTTAAGCCTTCGCTATAGTCTGGATAAATTATAATACCATCAGTGAAATAATTTACACAATGCCATGTGAACACCCACTCCCCCTTTATGAAATTTGTGGTTATGGCACACACCCCTCCCCTGCTTGTTATAATTCATCAAACTTGAATGCGTCGTCCATCCCCTGACCTCGGGGGCGGGAGGAGGGCAAGAGGCCAATTGTAATTGCACCCATCACCTGACCCTGAGTACTCCGATCACATATCACATTATCAATATTTGCTGGAGATCAGCCAAGCCATATTTGATTCTACAAGCTTCAGACATACGCGTATTTTCATATAATACCAATGAGGCAAACTCTGTCGACACCTTCCTGCTTATGAAGTTAAATAAACTGAAATAAAAGTAAGCCCAAATAAACAGACAAATGATGTATAACCCACCAGATAATCGTTTATAAATTGCTGCAGCTCCAAAAAGCCATGGGTCTCAGCCAAGTGACTGGGACCAAGACCATGTTTGTTCGTAGTTCTGAGGGCCTGAAAGGCCCCAGGATATTGGAGCAGCTGTGCCATCACATTGCTGAGTCCAAACCTCGCCGCAAAATGCAGAAGAGTGGGCAATTCTTCCTGGCTCTCAACTGCAAGGCAACATTGTTGTGGATAATGAAAGATTTCATCAAATAACTTTCATTTTGGCTTTTCACTTGACCGATCAAATGGCGATAGTAGATCATATATTCAACTTTCATCCGCACGTCGAACACGCAGAAGCAAAACATGTATTATATCATGATGAGTAGAAGCAAAATGATGTGTGAATGTGTAAATCTTTGAAATGCAGATTCCAAGACCCATCGAGTCACAAACCGACAGAGGTAGGCAGGTTGACAGCAAGGGCAGATGAATGGTACTTGGGGCCTGAGGCAAATTTTATTTTGGGGGCCCTTTTGTATGATTTTTGGGGCCCAAACAATATTTGCACATGTACAGTACATAATCTACATATATGACATTGAAAGAATTGAGAAACTAACATAAAAGGCTAGTTATATTTTGGGGCCCTTTTTCTTTAAATTTAATTAATAATACATATACAGAGTGGCTACAAAGTCCCTCTGCATGCAGTTATAATTTATCTGTATGCTTCCCTTCATTCTCTGCACAGATTTGAATTTTTCTTCATGTTCTTCTGGACATCTTCTTCCATGTTGAGGGTTGGTGGTCATAAAAGCTGCCCCTGATAGCTGTTTTGAGGTCTTCAGCTGTTGTTAGGCTGAGATGAGAAATTTCCTCTTTCACGATGCCCCAAACCGAGTTGTCACATGTTGTTAAGTCCAGACTTCGAGGAGGCTGCACTATCTCAGATCCACGTCCAATCCATCGTCCACTAAATTCATCGTCGAGATATTCTCCACAACTGTGAGAGCATAATGTGCTGGTGCACCATCTTGTGGCAGGATAGCTGAAGATAGTAGGATAGCTAATTCTTAGCAGGACAGCTGAAGATAGCAGGATAGCTGATTCTTAGCAGGATAACTGAAGATAGTAGGACAGCTGATTCTTAGCAGGATATCTGAAGATAGCAGGATAGCTGATTCTTAGCAGGATATCTGAAGATAGCAGGATAGCTGATTCTTAGCAGGATATCTGAAGATAGCAGGATAGCTGATTCTTAGCAGGATATCTGAAGATAGCAGGATAGCTGATTCTTAGCAGGATATCTGAAGATAGCAGGATAGCTGATTCTTAGCAGGATATCTGAAGATAGCAGGATAGCTGATTCTTAGCAGGATATCTGAAGATAGCAGGATAGCTGATTCTTAGCAGGATATCTGAAGATAGCAGGATAGCTGATTCTTAGCAGGATATCTGAAGATAGCAGGATAGCTGATTCTTAGCAGGATATCTGAAGATAGCAGGATAGCTGATTCTTAGCAGGATAACTGAAGATAGCAGGATAGCTGATTCTTGACAGTTGAAGATCTCATAACAGCTGTCAGGGGCTGCTTTTATGACCTCCAACCCTCAACATTGAAGATGTCCAGAAGAACATGGAGAAAAATTCTAATTTGTGCGAAGAATGGAGGGAAGCATACAGATAAATGAAAATGCAATTCCAACTGCATGTTTAGGGAATTTGTAGCCACTCTGTACATTTACATGATTTACACGTACCGTACTTTGGCTGATTGAGACAGGAACAATAAAGAAACTTTACACATTATATTTTACTGCACGCGAAAACAAAACAAACTTTACTTCAGGGTTAGGATACTTGAAGCCTGTTCAAAAAGCCGTGTTCAGATGAATGGATCAACGTTTGAAAGACCGAAACATGGTTATGAAGTATGATGTTCGTATGAACAGACGTTCAGAAGCTGGCTGTTCGGAAGCCGGGGACTACCTGTATACAGACAACCAGGGGTTGGAGCTGGCAATAGCACTGGGACCCTCTGGCCTCGCTGACATGTATTGGATGTGAATGACATCGTCCAGGACTCAAATTTATGAATCATATGATGTGAAAATTAAATAATTTGTATACAAAAATGTATGAACATAATGTTACTGTTTCTCTCTTTGCAATGTGCATGATTATTACAAGAAATGTTTTTTTTTTAATCAATCCAATCCACATATATATTTATTATTTATTTTGTGGGGCTCCTTATTCGGTGCAGAACAGTGAAGATGAAGGTGATTTGTCTGAGCTGATTGGGGGCCTCCTCATGTATGGGGCCTGAGGCTTCAGCTTTAATTTCCTCAATGATAATTAACCACTGGTAGACAGATTGACAAAGGGGGAGAGGGATCCAGGCAGATGGGCATGTAAAATACTGTAAGAAAAGGAGTGGTTGGAAGGGAAAAGGGGTTAGACCATTAGAGGGTCAGCGAGATGTATGCAGCCTTCTATGATGATGATTACTTATTATACACACAAATATGACAAAATTTGACTTCCCACCCCAATACATGTCCTTCACATTCCCTCCCTTCACTCTTATTCCTTCCAAACCCTTTTCACTTCTTTCCCCACTGTCCCCAAAACTCCCTTCTTTTTCTCAATTTTGCCACCTCGCCTTGTGTTCATAATTAATGGATGACCACATAGGAGTACATCCAAAAGACCTGAGGTATTTGCTAGAAATGAAAAGGCATTAAAAAAAAATTTGCAGAACCGTTTTTACTTTTTCTAAACATGATCGAGGCTCGCAGAAATAGCCCAGAGATACGCTCACTCACATCAAAGCTGTCGAGCCGAGGTTTGAATCCCAACCCAGATATGAACAGTCATCAACGGTGTTTCACAAGCAGGGTGATTGATTCATCAATGGGTGTGCCGTCCCTCGGATCGGAGTTAAACTGGACGTTCCATCTGCTGGCATTAGTTGGTGGACATTGAAAATCCAATTGTGTCCTTCATGAAGAGTTGATGAGCTATTGCCGGCATCATAAACAAATTCCAAATTTCTGCTCTAACTAAAGCAGGAAAGGCGATGGAAAACCACCCAGTATAACCCTTGCCAAGAAACTGCTTCGGCAGTACTGACGCTCTGCAACAGAGTCTGGTACATCACAATCAGAACACATGATTGAAGCTCGTGCAAGAGCTGGAGTAGAATGGAGGGAACAAAATAGAAAGGGAGAAACAACAACAGTGGAGTGGAAGTGAGAGAGAGTGAGAGCAAGGGAAGTGGGGGTGGGGGGGGGGGAGAGGACACACCCAACATGTCCACTTTTTGAGATATTCTGCACACAAACAAACAGTCCGACAAACAAAAAGACAAATGAAATTGCTCGTTGAGCAAGGAATTGCCGGAATAACTTTGTCATATCTCCATGATCTCTGAAAAAATAAAAACCTGGAAATCAATTTGGTTCTTATAAGTCGATAGTGCTACTGTTTAATGAGTTATAGCACTTAGTTTGGTCATGATCATAACTTGGAAGTCAATCGGACTTGAAATGGCGTTTTTATCGCAATTTGAAAGTTTTGACCCGACCCCCCTGACATTCGACCCCCGACCGCTAAGAAGGGTGTTGGTGTAACACCCCAATGAGACATATGGTTGGATGCAGTATTGGAAGATGCACATTTTGGATTTGGTTTGAAGTCAATACGACCATTTTAGCGGACGTTATTGCGAAAATAAGAATTTCGGTAACCTTGACCTTTGACCTAGATTCACCAAAAACGACAAGTGTCTAAGTTGGACCATGGCCAACGTCTCTACCCAGTTTGGTCATGATCGCTGAAACAGTGTGGCTGCTACAGGGTAAACAAACAGACAGACAGACACACAGAATGACACACAACCGACCAACATAATTGCCGAAATCCAAAGGATTCCGGCAATTAACAAACAAGAAGATGTCGTGCAGAGCACGATGTTGACCTTTTGACCTCAAAAGCAATAGCCTTCTTCCTTATGCTAAACTCTACCACGTGGTGAAGTTTTGTGAAGATCGGTTTAAAATTGTGAACTGCAGGCAATAAACAGACAGACAGACAATAACAAAATCGAAAAACCAATATACTTGAAAAATCTTTGATTTTGCACGTAACAAACAGACAGAAAGGGGTGAAAACATAACCTCCTTCACCTTCGGTGACAGAGGTAAAACTGTTGATTGTTTTCCTTGACCGTGAAAAGCTGTTAGTAAAATGCATACATACACATCATTAAAAGTAAATAATGATCTTGGACAAAGACCATTTATAACTGGAGAGTTCATGGAACACGATACCCCGCCCAGCATTCAAGTTTTATACACTTATATGTTAATAAAATGACTTGAAAGATCGTTTTTTAATACTCCAGAAGGTTAAGGACCGGTCACACCTTGACGTTTTAGCCAGCGATGGCAACGTATTAAAATGTATGTAAAACGCTGGCTGACGTTGAACTTTTGATGTTTTTTTTTTAAGATTCGGACGTATTCATAACGAGTTGGTCGTATGCATAACATATTAGTAACGGACACAGAACGTTTCGTTGTGTTATAGATAACTTATACCAACGAATGCTGAACCTGTTGTCGGCCTACACAACCGATGCCCAACGATAGTCTAACTTACGCATAGCGCGTTGCACGCATCGCCGACGATGTCGTGACGTAGCCTATTAAAAGGCTGACGCACAACGATTCGAATCATAACTGCCGTAGAAATGGAAGTGACAACATCGCGGTCACACCTTGGCGATCTTGCCAGCGTATGCCGACCTAAGAAAAATGTGTCTAAAACGTTGGGGCACGTCAAATACGGTATGAGTAAGTTTGGTATACATGAGTAGAACGCTAAAGTACGCTATCATACGTCGTAGTAAGTAGAGTACGTCAAGAAATTTTAAACATGTTCAAAATTTTACGACGTACTCGGCGTATGACACACATTCCGCATGCGATGGGGATAGGTTGTACACACGATATGTGGACGCTTTCACACGTCCACAAAGGCTACTTATAAGCTACTCATAAGTCGAAACACGTCGCGGTAATGTCTTTTTTACGCGAAACTTATTTCTAACTTATGTTTGACGTGCTTTGAACCAATTCTTTACGTAGTCCCAACACACATCGACGTATGTAGACGTATTCCAATGACGTCTTCCGGTCAACAACAAAAAAAAATTTACGTGTTTCTAGCTTACAACTGCCATATAAAGACGTGTTCCCAGCAGTTTTGGGAATTGGTATATAAAAATGGTGTTCATAAAAGGGGAACCCAACAGTGTTTTCGAGTCCTTTTTGAGTCGATGTCCATGTCAGCAGTAACAGTATCAGTATTAGTATTAGTATTAGTATTAGTAGTAGTTTGTTCATGTTGGCAGTAGTAGGTGAGTGTGAGGGGGAGGGTGTGGGTTATGATGAATCGTCCTTGCGTCCGCGTGTCCACGGGTAGGTTCATAGGCTGCCACTCAACGATTTAAATGGCTGCATCTCCACTATTGAAAGTAGACGCTTGCGCTTAACAATTGGATTTTTTTTACACTCAACGACTTTTAAACGGTACCACTCAGCTAGTTTCATTGTTTACAATGAACGATTTAAATTGCTGTCACTCGCCTTTGTTTTTTGACGCTGGGGTTTGGAAATTTGAAGCGTTTCTTCTGAACGTGTTAAAACGCTCAAACTCGACTATTTTAAATAGACGCTGCCGATGGACAATTGGAATCATAGCCAAGCTAGACATCGAAGTGTGAACATCCTCGTCATGCCGAAGAAAAGTTTGAAGAATGCTGCAAATAAGTGTCCTGGCCGTGGCCGTGGACGCTGACGCAAGGACGATCCATTATACCGACGTCTTTCAGCCTATGAGTAACTTAAAAGTAACGTCTGTCGATGTGTGGCAACAACACGTTAATCATAGGTTAGAAATAAGTTTCGGGTACGCTAAACATTACCTCGGCGTGTCTCAACTTATGATTAACTTACAAGTAGCATGTGTTGACGTCTGTCAGCGATCGCAGACCGTGCATACAACTTGTGGCCAGCGTAGCGGAACGTGCGAGTCATACGCCGGCATACGTCGTGAAATTTCAAGCATGAAAAAATTTGAGGACAACCGAAAAGTACAACGTTTAAAGCCAACGTACAACAACGTATGGCAGTGTTTTTCAGCGTGCTCTCAATATTATCAAAACTTACCCATAACGTATTCAACGTGTGCCAGCGTTTTAGAAAAAAAATTCAAAAATCGGCATATGTTGGCTAAAACGTCAAGGTGTGACCGGGCCTTTAGCACTATTGAATCAGTGTTAATGTGTTATAGACCACCCTTGTACACCACTCTATATATACACCTTATACATGGGTTTCACCAATACCGGGCATAGTGGCGTGCGCCTGTAATCCGGCTACTCGGAGGCTTGGGTTGGAGGATCCTCGGATCCTTGCACTGGGCCATGCTATGAGAGGGTGTAGGGCAGCCCGGAATCATGGCGAAACCCAATCCTTATCCCTGTGTCGTAAGAGGCGACCAGGGTTACGTCAGGAAGGGCATCCGGCGTAAAACCTATGCCAAATCAGTATGCGGATCATAACGGATGATCCACTGTGGCGACCCCGAACGGGAGAAGCCGAAAGACGAACAACAACACATGGGTTTCACCACCGTTTTATGCAATGTCCATTACATCACCCTCTCAAATCCATTATATTAGTTCTTCATGCCTGGTGTTTGCATCCTTTATAACAACCTTAAAAACAGTAAGTTTCCCGTTTGGAATGATCTTCACAGCCAAACAGACAGACATAGTAAAAAAATATGATCTCACCCCTCTCTGTGCGTGTGTGATTGGGACAAATTCAGAGCCAGAGTATGGTAGAATAGCAAACTTGTCTTCTGATTCATGTTCAAAATATAACATTCAATTGAAATAAGTTGTTGCTTGATCATAAACTGATAAGACAGACATGAACCTATTGCTTACCCATGCTTTTAGTTTTGCATGTGTGGAATAATGACATGGGTTTAAGCTCTGCATGAAAGAATGCCACAAAGTTATTTGGACAGTGTATAAAGCAACAGACCGCTGCCTCGATCACTGACACCAATCTTCACAAGGCCCATGATGCCTTTCGGTGTCCTTTTAACTTTGGTCGTTTTCACACTAAATGAAAAACTTATAGGGAGGGCATGGCTATTGTGAATATGACATCTCCGAAGATGTCTTTTGCTTTGCATAGCAGTAACCACCAACATGGCAGAGATGCGATTTTTCATCAGCTTGAAATTGTGGGTGGAGTCAGGCAAGCTACCCAACCATTGGGTGGAATGGAATGTTACACACACACACACACACACACACACACACACACACACAATCAAGCGTATTATATATATATATATATATATATATATATATATTTCCAACATATGATCAATATTTCATGAATTATATGATTATTTGCAAGAAACATGTAACAAACTTGTCAAACGTGTTGGATCGAGGTGACTTAGATACTGGGGATGGGTGAGAGTGGAGTTAACTTGGCAGAAGTCCTGTTATATTAGTATGTGGTTCAAGAATGGTCAGTTTTCTACAAACAATCTGAATCTCGGCAGTAACAGCTTTGTGACCTGGGTTGTGGTTGCTGCCTTTTTGGGCGTGATCCTTTGAGTGCACCTTGTGTGTGGTCGTGGCCTTGAGCATGTGACAATATTGAAACTGAAACGCAACTTCTGGCCCAGTTGCAGTCTGCAAAAGACATCGTCTTCACAGATGGGAACTGCCCCTTCCATCCAGGAAGGGAATCAATCCATGGATGCGTTTCTGGCTCGTTGGCTGTCATCTTCATTGTGAGGTGGTTTTTTTTGGAAAAAAATAAAAATAAAAAAAAACTAAAATAAACAACAAAACTAAGAACGTGCATTTCAGACCCAAGACTAAAGCACACGGTCAAACAATGCTTGTCAAACTAATACATGTGCCCCTTGCTCCGAAATCCAAAACTCTGGGAAAGAAGATATTAAAGTTAAACTCCAACTTCAGCTCTGTGTTTGCACATGCATCTATATCTACTAATGACTTAATATACATTCCGAATCGATCTCACCGAGGGAACTGCTGTCTTCCTCTTCCTCTGAATGAGTGATTCCAAATAAATGCAAGCCACCAACAGGCACATTTTCTCGAAGACAATCAGTAAGAAGTTTGTCCAAAGTGTTCACGTCTCCAGGTGTAATTTGGAAAGCCTGGGGAAGAGAAGTCAATAATTATCTTTCAAAATTACTCTGAATTATCTACAGAGAATATGTATATATATATATATAAATATATATATATATATATATATATATATATATATATATATATATATACATATATACATATATATATATATATATATATATATATATATATATATAAATATATGAAAGATTAATTTTGGAAGTTAAGAATGGAAGAGCTCTGAAGTAACCAAACTCGTACTTTAGTCTGATCGTCTCTCTTTTTTAAATGACAAATCAATATCAATATCAAGATTGGGTGACTTCGACTTCAGTAAACCATCAAGAATATTGATGTTTAAAGCTGTAGCAAAAATTATCCCCAGGAGTGCACCACAGCAGTGATGGGCCAAATGGCCTCATTTCCTTGTTTGAGGTTGTGTGGGATTGTAGGACTACTTGCACTCGGTGTCATCCTGTGGTGACTTTGGACCCTTTGTATGTTAATTTCCATTCTGCATCAAGAATGTAAAAACTTAAATGCAATTACTTTGAATCCCAACAAATAATTAACCTTCGAACCAAGCATAAGCCAAGCTCTCTCCTCCGACGGGGACACCCGACACATGCAGAGCTCGATCACCCAGGGTGCCGTTACTTTTTTGTTTTAACCAAATTTGACTAAGAATTGCAATTTTTATTGTGACCTTCACCTACTACATGTTACAACAAGTAAAAAAAGACAGAATATCACAGCCCCCATTGTTTTAGTGATTTTGCTGTGTGGAGTTAAAGGGCTAGCCCAAAATTATGCACATCTAAAATGGCCAGTCTCCCAGTGAGCCTTCTTTGATCAGATCACAAAATAAAGTGAAGTGCACGTGTATGCCATTATGTACTGGGCTTGTGCCAAGTTTGAACAAAATTGGACCATGCATGTCTGAGAAATGGATAGGACACGTTTGAGTAACAAAATAGCCACCAGTCGGCCATCTTTGACCTGGTCTAAAAAAAAAATTAAGTGCATATGTACGACGTCATTCATTATCTGTGTGGCAAGTTTGAACAACATCGATAAATGCTTGTCCGAGAAATGGTTGAGGACTTATTCAACATCAGGTTTTTTTTTTACAACTAAAATGGATGTAAGTCGGCCATCTTGGATCTGATCTTGAAAAAGTATGATGTAATTATGTAAGCCATCATTCACTACCTGTGTGCCAGGTTTGAATAAGATCGGTAAATGCATGTCCGAGAAATGGTTGAAGACGTGTCCGACGCTGGGTTGTTATTTTTTTTTTACAACTAAAATGGCCACTAGTCGGCCATCTTGGATCTGCTGTCGAAATAAAATTACATGCATGTGTAAACCATCATGTGTTGTCTTTCTGTCAAGTACGAATAAAATTGGTCCATACAAGATATGGTTGCAGACGCACACATGCACGCACTCTGACACAAAAATCAAGACCAAATCCATAAGCCCCCATTTTGGACCAAGTCCAAAATGTGATACAGCAAATTTTGTGATACAGCAAATTTTGTGATACAGCAAATTTTGGGGCAATTGGCACAGGGGTATGAATTGTATAACTAACAAAAAAAAAGAGTGTGACACACACACACAGGTTTGAGGGGTGGCTCACACCAAATATTGGCGATAGCTGTAATCACAAAATCCTTCAGATTACTAATTGTTCTTGGCTTCTCCTGAAATACATTTTCTTTAATATAAGGTACCCCGATATAAAAACATATAAAGGGGGCAGATCTGGTGATCTTGGATGCCATTGAAATGATGCTGATGCAGGCTGTAATCAGCAACTGTGTTGCGTGTATTCGCATGTGTGCTCAGAATGATGGAAGACATTTTGAAAATCTGTATTGATGGAAATAGACGTGAAAGATCCCTCTAGTATTATTATTATCTTGCCAAAACGAAGTTTTTGCAAGATATGTTAGTCAGCTTGTATGTTTGTTTGTTTGTTTGTCTGTAGTCACGTATAAAAAAATTCTGCAGAGCACAGTTATCATCGGAAATTTTTGTAACTTCGCATATCAGAGGCCTATAGAGGTCCCTTTCAGCGCACAAAATTTTGAAGGTCAAGGTCAAAGGTCAAAGTCACTTTGGCGCAAATCAGGGGAGTCGACGAAACCCTTATTTTTTGAGTAATTTTGATCGGATCGTCTTCAAACTTCATGGGAATATAGTTCATGGTCTGGCGCTCAGCTGATTAATTTTTGGTGGCGATTGGCCTTGACCTTCATATGTTTTTTTTTTGTTTTTTTTTGGTCTGTAATCACGTATAAATAACTCTGCAGAGCACAGTTATCATTGGAAATTTTTGTAACTTCGCATATCAGAGGCCTATAGAGGTCCCTTTCAGCGAATAAAATTTGAAGGTCAAGGTCAAGGTCACTTTGTCGCAAATCAGGGGAGTCGACGAAACTTATTTTTTGATTAATTTTGATCGGATCGTCTTCAAACTTCATGGGAATATAGTTCATGGGCTGGCACTCAGCTGATTAATTTTTGGTGGCGATTGGCCTTGACCTTCATGGTTAGCGCCTCAGGTCAAACATTTGACCCCAGGGTCAAATTTTCAAGTTTTAGGAACCATATCGTGTAGTACCTCAAATTGAACACCTCGATGAGTGCTTTCTAGATATGTCAAGCTTGAGACATTATGACGTCATTTGGTGACGTTATGAGGCAAAAGCATATTTTTCATGGTTACTCTGTAGAACGATTCTCATCGGAATCTCTCGTAGGCAGATATTCCTCAAGGAGTCGCTCCTGGTGGATAGCAGCTCTGTTCACCTCAGTGTGACCTTAAAGAAGTCACACGTGGTCACCTTTTGGCAAGATACGGGTCACCCTGAGGGTGACATTGGTTTTTTTTTTGTTTGTTTGTTTCAGCTCATGTCAGAGTGGATTTAATTTTCATTCAATTTTTGAAATCAGGTACATTTTTTTTGGCCGACCCTGTATTATATTAAATTTCAACCTGCCATTTAAACAGGAAAATAAAGGAGTTCTCACAGTATGCAAACACAAATAGACCCCACGCATAATATTGAATCACTTTGATGCCTCACTAGTCGTGGTTCAGTCGTGGTTCAAAAGCTAAAATGAGGAAAGTTGCAACTGTCTCTTCTGTTCCAACCGAAAAGCTATAATGGTGCACTAGAATTATGGTCAGATCCAATTTGTTCGATTCGAACAATATTCCAAACCAGAAAGCAGGTGGACTGACTCTAAGCATCCCCTGTTTTTACTTATTTGTGTGCTAGTACTTATTCTTTACACTTCATCACTTAATTGTAATTGATACAGTATTTCGGTCTTCATTTTTTTAAATAACTTTGAAACTTTACAACAGCTAATAATGATGCGCACAATCAGGCAGTGACACACTGTGTACAAAATGTCAATTAATTTACAATTCAGCAGAGCCAGCAATTGAAGGAGTTTATGAATTTGCTTCTTTGCAGGAATGATTCTTGACCTCCTACAGGCTGTGAAAAACTTCAAAATGAATAATAATTCCTCGATCCCATTTATGTATTTGTTGTTTTTTTATTTCCGTAACTGAATGAGATTATTGTTCAAAAGAAAAACCTTGACATTTTGCAACTTTTGTGTACATTTTGCAAACTTTCCATTGTTCCCAAATAGTCACAATAAAATTAACAGGGCCATAATTAAACAAACTCCTCCTTCAGTCAAACATTTCCACCCTTTATTTTGACATAGTTTTCCTTCGCACCTTTTCCTCTCGTTACTCATTTGACGATATCGTAATTACCTCTTGCTCTAACGAAGGGCAAACTCCCAAAACATCAGCATTACTGTACATTGCTTCCCAGGGTGGTTAGCACGTCTCTAATAACTTTCAACTTTCAGTTGATAAAACATATCGTTCAATATTGGCTGCCGACACAGACTGATGCAACTCAACAGTCCAACACAGACTGAGTTGGACTTTGACAAAATGTAGTACAACTCTATATCTGAAAATTGCCTGTTCATTTGCATTGATTTTTGTGTTCCCTCGTAGTCATAATTGTTTTGTTTGTGATCACCTCACCTGGCACATAAAGGAGATTGGATTGGTCACTTTTCTTAGCAAACACTCCAGTTCATGTAGATCATCAGTAAAAGTGACAACTACCTGTGTAAGCAAAACTTCTTCTTGCCAGAGACATAACCACACCTGTCCTGGTTTAATTGCTAATGAAAGACACAAAAGGGATAAACAGGATTAGTTGGGGTATAAAAGAGGGTAGGTGTTGTGGTTGTTGACATAATATGCATGGCAGTATGTTGTATCTTCAAGTACTGGATAATCATCAATATACCACATGGGTAGAGGAAGGAAAAATGACCAACAATTTAAAAAGAGAAATGTATAAATACCATAAGACAGGGATATCAGAAAGATACAATATGCTTGGATGAATAAGCAGGAAGAATAGAGCTTCCACTTTGGGTTATGTGCATTTTTCTTATTACAGGGATCAAGGCTCGTAGAAGAGTTGAAAGACAGACATGTTGACACACCGATGGAGCAAAGATCGTTGGTATAAAAGGCAGGAAGGGGAAATGGGGAAGAAACAAATGTGATACACTCCAACGAAAGCCCGGATGTGTCACTGGCCACCAAACAAAGCGGCCCCTAGCTTCAATTGCCTATGGCTCCCGATGGGATGCCAACTTGGCTTGCTTGTCCCGGCCCTGGCTGGCGGCAGCTGGTGGGGGGGGGTGGGGTGGAGGGCCATAATGGAGTTAGACTCCACCGATGGCTTGCCCCACTCCTATTTGATCATGCGTACAAACCCGCACTCCCTTCGGCGGTTCAGTTGCACGCTTCCTGGGGATGCCAGACGATCTTAGAGATTTCATGATGACCTGCTGTGCCACGGACTACATCCCAATGATGGGTGGAGATCCCATAAAGCGCTGGCGCATTGCACCAGGAACCGTCGATGAGTGCATCGTGAAGCAGATACAGTGTCTTCAGACCCAGTGGAAGTCGGCTCAGGGAGCTGGTCCCCAGGCTCCGATCCTCTGGATCCTGGAACGCCTTCACAGCATTGTGACCCATGTGGTGGTCTGGGCCAGGCCCCAACAAGGTGCCAGTGTTTTGAGGGAGAGAGGGGAGTTCCCCACCTTGAAGGAATTGGATTGGGGGGGGGGGGGAGTTGGTACTGAGTGATCATCTTCACCACCATGTTGCATGACAATGTCCCCATCCACAGAGCACATGTGGTCGCCAAATGTTTTTATGAGGATGACACTGATGTTATCCATATGTCATGACCTTCTTGGTCACAAGAACCCAATTGAGCATTTATGGGATATTCTGGAATGCCGTGTGAGACAGTGTTTCCCACCTGCATCAAACAGGTGTGAGTTGATTGACTTTCTTCTTGAAGAATGGTGCCGCATCATCATCATTGAGGAGGAACTAATGTATGGTTTGATCAACTTTAGCTTGGAAAAGCTTCACTCATCAATGGCCACAGAAACAGGAAGGGTGGGTGAAGAGGATGCAGAGAGTAATGAATGTGTTGGGGACATTATCTGTGAGCATATTTTTGCAAAGTTCAAAACATCTTGTGGCTGTGCCAATTTTGAAAGTCGGCTTGCAATGGCTGGCAATTTAATGGACGTCCTCACATCCCCAACTAATTCTTACAACAAACGTGCCAACTGCCGAGCTCTCTCTCTCGGCCAGATAACTGCGCTGCTTTTTACCTTGCGATCCTGCACCATTAGTTCTCTCCAGAATGCTTGAATGAAAAACCAGCAGTTTTCAGGTGATGTTCGTGGTTTTAACTTCAACACAGGGACTGAGAGGATGGCCTCGAGCCCTAGACTTAGACGTACGCACGTTCGCCTCTAAACTGTCTAGTCTGTGTTTGAATCCCGCCCTAATTAAAAAAAATTGTCATCCCAGTGTTTCACAAACAGGGCGATTCATCGATGTGTGTGCAGTCCCTCCGATGGAGGTTAATCAAGCGTCACAAAATCCCTGCCCTAACCAGCAGAGGGCACGACATCAGCAGTGCAGCCGTGCTCTCATCCAATTATGCTACTCCACAGCCTTGTGTTACATAAAAAACATCGAACTTCAACACACAATCCCGGGTATGCTTCTGGCATCCCAGGGGATTGGGGCAGTTTCACCTTGCATGAGGAGCTCGTCATTAACGGAATGGTTCATCTTAAAGTAAAAACACACAGACACTGCTGGCTCGTTTACTTGTGAAATTTCCTGAATTGTTCTTTCATTCCTTCATGATGCCATAATTTTTTCTGCTCTCGAGGAGCACATAGTTTGCCTAATGGTTGCACTGACCTTGCTGTTCAGTAAAGTGTTTTGGGATGTATTGGAAGTGCTTTGGGGATGTAACTGTGACAAGTTTGTCATGCAGCAAGTACCTCCTTCCCACCCTTACGTTTGGTACTGTATTCAATTGTATAACCCCATTATGTACCAAACGATGCAAACTATTTTACCTGGTGCCACAACACGAAGAGTGTAATCATTCACTAATATCGGCTTCGAATTATGAGTTGTTTCGTCGATTTCTGACGTCCATGTCAGCAGTAAAGTTGTTTCCTCTTCAATCCTTGTCATCAGCAAAAGGTAAACCTCAATCTGTTAAAATCACAGTCGGTCGACATTCAATAAAGGTTGCACCTTGTAAACATTAAACATTCACAATTTAAAACTGACAGCCGAAAAATTTAACTTCTTAAAATTCCAGCCCAACCTCAAAACAGCAAAGTTCATCAAATGCACAAGCTGATTACTGATCAATCATTATCAAATAGTGTGTATGTTTGTTGTATACATCACTAACCCCAGGCCATATTTTTTCAGGAAGCACCATCATTGGCTGCACATGACAAATGTCCATCACTCCAGTGCTGTCATCCATCCACTCCACGTGCACTGCACTCGTGGGTGCCGTTACCTCTTCTCCAGCCTCATTTTTATCAATTGATGCATTGTTTGAGTATGTGGACTCTTCTTCCTCATAACCACTCATTGTAGATGCTTCATCTGTGGAATGGTGGACATGTTAATTCATCTGTTTGTATCTATACTAATGAATGCCAGTGTGTGCATCAATGTGTCCATATGTGTGTCTCCTCCATAACTCCAAAGCCATGAAACTTTGCATGCACACTAAGGGAACTCCAAGGGAGTGCATGAATGCAAGTTAGGTGTTTGGGTTAATTTAAACACCCTTTTCAAGATAATTAACAGCCTTATTTAATTTTCCTTTATCAAGGCTCATCCGTGATCATCTCACTGATCACCTGCTGGGGTCTTAATTCGCAATTTTCTTGAACTGCTCAACAATGCCTTGACTTGGAACAGGCCGCAACGGTTTTTTAACAATAAAGATGTTTTTTCCACTTTCCTCACTTATATCATTGAATGCCTGATTATCATATTTGCAAATCTATGGATACATCGCAATGCTTATAAGCGCCGATAGACGCCAGCGTTAGTGGCTTTATTTAATTTGTGCACATGCCATAAGCTTTAGACTCTCTTAAACTAAGCCGAATTACAAAATTTAAGCTCGAAAATTGAACTAAGCAGCAGTTCCAACTGCTAAAAAAAAAGTGTTCATTCGTCCAATTCGGACATACCTCGTAGTTTGACATTTTGGGCATCTCCGGGAGGGATTTAATATGATGGATTGGCAATTGCTCATCACTTGCCAAGCCTGCCGTTCCTTATCAGCCATGTTGTTGAAGTGCTTGCTTGAGTGCTTCAACCACTTGGCAAGTGCTCTACAATATTTGCACTGACACTGAATATATTGATCGACTTGAACAATGTTCAGGGCCCATTCGCCTGTGTTTGGTCGTGCGGTGTGGTGCCTCTGGCGGTGCATCAGGCTCGCTGAAAATGTGCAATTGTATTTTACAGCAAGTTTCCCATTTTTGTACAATCTTCTTTCATAACACGACTCATCACTTTGGCATGTATAGATACACATAAAAAAAATTAAACATTTCGTTTTTAAAAGTTTCTTCATCTATTTTTCTGGAGTGCTTGCTTAAGTGGTTAAACCACTCAGACGAGTGCTCTTCAAGCTTCAATGGTGATACTGCAGCTTGGTTCTCCATGGGAACAACTCCCGAGTTAGGAAGGCAAAATAAATTACATGATTACAATGAGTGAAAAAAGTTTTCAGTTGTTACAAAGTAATGAATCGCCACATCACGGTGGGATCGCTGAGAGATGCACATGCTCGCTCTAAGCTGTCTAGCCTGGGTTCAAATCTTGATCCAGATATAAACTGTCATCCCGATGTTTCACAAGCAGAATGGTTCATCAATGTGTGTACCGTCTCTCGGATGGACATCACTCACGCCTTGGGGGCAACCCTGGAAGTTGTTAGCTTTCTGGTGGCGCATCACTTTCTGGCAGGCCTTTCACGGGCTCAGCCTTGGGAGGGATCAGGGAGGTTGGGTTTCCTTTTGTTTCTCTCGTCAAAGGAGAGGGTATTGCACTTTGGTCTGTTTGTTTGTCTGTTTCCTTGTCTGTTTGTCTGAGCAGAACTTCATGTTTTTCTCCGCAACCGCTTGTTGGATTGAGACGAAATATTTTTTTTCCCATTTCATCTGCATGTTTTCTACTTTGTCTTGCATTTTCGTTCGTCTTTTCCCCAGCGTTCCTCCACAACTGGCATGATGAATTGCTCAGCAACGACAGGTGCTGTCACACTGAAAAAAATGTAATTTTACTTGACACTCCTTGGCTGAATAGTTAGTTAGTTGACAGAGTACATCTGGCACATATTTTTCATTGGTGTCTGGAAGATTGAGTCTGGATTGCAATGTTTTTGCTTTGATTATTCTGCAATGCGTATGAGGATGTTTGGTCCTCTGAATAGGGCAGAATTGTTGCAGATCTTCCATTCGACGATGAGTGTGCTGATTTTCAGAAGGCGATGCAATTGCTGTGGTCGGTTGCTCGACAATCTGTGGCAGCAATTCACCATCATCAGCAATTCACCATTCATCATCAGCAAGGTTATGGAATCCATCATTGCTTCAGACATGAAATCCTTCCTCTTCTCCAATGGCTTGATTTCCAATCATCAATTTGGTTTCAGACCAGGTCACTCTACCCTGGATATGCTGCTACTGCTCTCCCATCAATGGATGGAGGTCCTCAATGCCAGACAGGAAATCCAAGCCGTATCCCTGGACATATCACGTGCTTTTGACACAGTCTGGCACCCTGCCCTACTCACCAAACTCTCTTCCCATGGTATTCAAGGCCATCTCCACTCATGGCTCGCAGACTTCCTCTCCTGTCGCAGTCAACGTGTGGCCCTAAATGGAGTTCTTTCATCCCCTCTTCCTGTGCAGGCTGGAGTTCCTCAAGGTAGCGTTCTGGGCCCTGTTCTTTTTCTGGTTTTCATCAATGATCTCTCGGACTCTCTGGAAAATCCTCTATTTCTCTTTGCCGACGACTCCACCCTCTGCCGTACCATCTGTCATCCCTCAGACCGGCAAGCAGCAGCTTCTTCGCTCACTGCAGATCTGGATAAAATCACAAACTGGTCCAACACGTGGAACATGTCTTTCAATCCACACAAATCTCACACTCTCACTATGTTTCTTAGAAAGGACCGTTTACAAAACCCCCCCATCCACTTTCTCAACAATCCTCTGGAAGAAGTCTTTTCTTTCAACCTTCTGGGTCTCACTATCTGCCATGACCTTTCCTGGGAAAGTCACATTTCCAATCTCGCCTCAAAAGCCAGTCGCCGACTGGGAATCCTCCGTCGTGCAAAGTCCTTCCTCAGCCCTCTTGAGCTCCTGACCACTTACAAAGCTTTTGTCCGTAGCCTGATGGAGTACTGCTCTCCCCTCTGGGCTGGTGCTCCTGCCTCCCACCTTTCTCGGCTTCACGCTGTCGAAACCAGGGCATTTAGGATCATTGGCATCTCCCGCAATGAAGCTGAGTCTTTGGGCCTCTCACTCAATCACCGCAGGTTGGTCGGTGGTCTTTCTGTCTTCTACCGACTCCTCTCCAGCCTTGCCCCCCCTGCTCTCTCTGCGATTTGTCCCAACCACATTTCCACAGGGCGCTCAAGGTCCGCCAACAACCCCCTTCTGGTAAAACTACCAAAATCACGAATCACTGCTCATCTTCACTCTTTCATTCCTCTTTTTTCCCGCCTTTGGAATAAACTTCCTCACTCTATTCTTTCCCATTCTTCCCTCCAGGCTTTCAAAACAGCTGTTCACCACCACCTCTTATCTTCCCCCATCCAAATCCTCGATCTTTTCTACCCCCGATAATCCACCCAAGCCCACTTCCTTCAATTCTCCTGCTTTCCTTCCTGAAAGTCCCTGTAATGTCCATCTTCTCCTCGCCATGTTCCCCGTCCCATCCCCATCCCTCTCCCTTCCACAGTTCACCTGTGTCTGTTCCCCAATGTTTTGTCCCTTCCACTCCCACCCCTCTTGTCTCATGCCTCCTTGCTGTGAGTTGTGTGTTCGCTCTCATACGAGCCTCGACCAAGGTATACAAAAAAAAAATAAAAAAAAATAAAAAAAAAAAACCAGTGACTTCGGTCTTGCTTACTCTGACCCTTGGACGAATGTCAATGGTGAAGGCAGATATTCTGTTCTTTGTAGTGAGTGGAGCTTTCACCTTAGAAGCCAAAGAACGTGATCCATCATCTCTTCCCAAGGAAACCATCAGACCGAGGTCATTTTGAATCTTTTCATTGAGCCAAATGAACAATGTGAGCTTGAAAATGGCAGATTCCAGACCTGCTCCAAACCGACATCAGGGTTAGAAACATAGACTTGGTTGAGATGCTCTATGATTGCTTTGGATTCTGAACCATCAGCCATATGTTGAACCATGGGGTTAAGCTGTTCAAAAGATGCAAGCGGTACTCCTCTGATCATGTTGTGGAAGGCCGCACACCATGTGGGCACGTTGACACAGTGAGGATCTATGTGCAACTCTAACTTGTAGCACTGGAGAAGGATGACGGCATGACCATTGTGTGCAAGGCATTAGTTTGTGTCTGATGAGTTTCGTACGATAGACCAGGAGCTGTTATACTGAGCAGACGGAACTTGCCTGTTCGACACATTTGATGTCGATGAGTTCTCCATGGATGTTGGTGCTGCAGAGTTGATGGCTGGTGAAAGGGAGTCTGCCTGAAATGACACTGGTTCAAGTGACATATCTGGGTCAGCACATACACGGGTATCTGGTGGAATACCCTCAATATTTCCTTCTGATAGAATGGATGGTGGCGAAGATGTGCCATTCCTGGACAACAGCATTCTCACCTTCTCTGCAAGTAGAGGTAAACAATCTGCCAAAATATTGTCAAATCCGCCCCAACAAGGGCATCACACATTGCCTCCAAATGGGCCTGAGTTACGGCAGCTTCTCCCTCCTGCTTCAGCTGTACAAGATGTATCTGTTGCTGCATCTGTTGTTGCATCTGCTACTGCTCGAGATCACTCTGTTGCTGAATCTGTTGCTGCTTTTGCTGTGCCTGTTTCTGCTCGAGATCACTTTATTGTTGTGCAGCCATCAATTGTTGCTGCATCTGTTGCTGCTCAAGATCACTCTGTTGCTGCATCTATTGCTGCTTTTGCTGTGCCTGTTGCTGCTCAAGATCACTCTGTTGCTGTGCAGCCATCAATCGTTACTGCATCTGTTGCTGCTCGAGTAGCAATCGAGCTTCGTCCGACTTGCATCCTGACAGCATCCCCCTGACGTCTGTCAGCAACTGACAGACGACTTGGATGCTTCTGCTCTGGCCTTCAACATGAGCAAAGAGCTGGAAGAGTTGCTGGAAGAACAAATCCTGGAAGAGCTGGAAGAACAAACCATGGGAGCCAGCGACAGACCGTGTGTGAAGCCTGCTTGACATGGCAGCTCTGGATGAACCACGGGAGCCAGTGACAGACCGAATGTGAAGCGAGCTCAACATGGCAGCTCTTCTTCCTTCCGGTGGCGAGACTAACGTGAACAAAGTCTGACCAGTGATAGCCAAGGATTCTCCGAAGAGACCTGGTACCAAAGGAATATTAAGTCTCCGTCTCAGATCCCTGGTCAGAGTCCAAGTCTAACATCCGTAGAGCAAGAGGAGAAGCACTAAAGACCTGCACAGGTACCGACCGTGCCACACCCCATGATCCAGTGAATGCATGACACCCCAGGCCCGACCCAGAAGTCTACTGACCTCTGGCTCACAGCCAGTAGAGACATGAATATCACTGCCATGGTAAGTGAATCTCTCCATGACCTCAACATCCTCACCACAAACAGGTACAGAAAAGATACCATTGAAAGCCTGGATCTTAGTTTTGACCAAGGAAACATATAATCCCAGCGGCTCCGACGCCTCATTCAGCACCTGGAAGGCCCCCAAAAGGATATCCAGTCTCCACAAAGATCATCATCTGCGACTGCATCATCTGCGAAATGAAGGTCAGAGATCTTGACATTCCCAAATGATGCAACACAGCTTGATCTCTCCGACATCCTCCCCAGAATCCAATCCATCAACAAATGCTGAAAAGTGTGGGGACCAGTCCACACCACGACAAACTCCACCAACAACTGGAAATAAGTCGGAGATGGTATCACCATATCTCACATCACTCTCAGTACCAGAGTAGAGTTCAGACATCAGATTAATCAATTTTGGTGGCATCCCAAAATGACCAAGAATCCTCCAGTTGGCATACCGATTCACTGGATCGAACGTTTTGCAGAGATCAACATAGGCTGCAAGCAGCCCCTGCCGAAACTCTCATCTGCATTCGGTGAGGACTCGAAGGGCAAGGATACGGTCAATCGTTGACCTCTTTTGTGTAAAGCCTGACTGCTCTTGGTGCTGGTACTCAAGCAGATGGCGGGGAACTCTATCAAGAATGATCCGAGCAAAGACCTTCCCCAGTACTGAGAGCAGCGTCACCCCTCAGTAGTTGTTGCAGGCCTGATGATCACCCTTCCCTTTACAGAGAGGGACAACAAGGCCCCTCTTCCATTCAGTTGGGATGATGCCTATGTTCCAGGCAGAGCACAAAACTGAATGCAACGACATGAGTGCAGCATTTCCACCAGCCTTGAGAAGTTCAGCATGGATGCCACAGATCCCAGGAGCTTTACCCCATTTCAACCGGTTCACCACAAACGAAGGTGGACCACAGTTGACTGGAGGGTCAGCAATAGGGATAGTAACAGCCCTCGCATCTAATTCAACAGCTGAAGTATCAGTCTGGAACAGCCGCTCAAAGTAATCGGCCCAGCGGGCCTTCACTTCGGACCACTCTGCCAAGAGCCTACCACCTTCCACTCCAACTGCAGTACACCGAGGGATAGGTTTGGAGAAACGCAATGCGCAAATTCCCCTCAAAGCAGGATGAGATTCACTTGACCACAGGTGATGCTCTACTCCCTCACAAATTCCTCACACATTGGCATCATTGTCCACCCTTAGCGCACGTACAGTGTCACGCCTCAACTCCCTGAACAGCTCAGCTCTGCCATGAAGCTTGGCTCCCTGACTCTGGTCAATGGTATGCAGTGTCCCTTGAGAGACAACCATGTGAGATACAGTGATACCATCTCTGACTTATTTCCAGTTGTTACTGGAGTTCGTGTGGGGTGTGTACTGGCCTCCACACTTTTCAGTGCTTATATGGACTGGATTCTGGGGAGGATGTCAGAGAGATCAAGCTGCAGTGTGTCGTTTGGGAGTGTCCCTTGAGAGACAACTCCAAGTGCGACAGTAAAAACTGTGCTTCTTCACATACAACAACCATTCTGCCTGACAGGGAAGAGCCGCCCTCACCCCTTTCCAGCAGAGATGATGCAACACATGGGTGGAGCATAAGTATGCATGAAGCAAAATATGAATATGCACGAGGCAAGACTTGGGCAGAGCATATACATTGCCTGTAGCAAATAGTCAGCCAGCTATTGGGCACCCTGAACAAATTCTAAATTCCTGTTCTGACCACTGCTGATATGCAAAAGGAAAACTACCTAGTGTAATTTTTGTCATTAGACTGCATTGGCAGCACTCGCAATGCCCCCCTTCAGCCTCCTTTTCTTCTCCCAACCCCCCATCCCCACTTACTACTTTTATACCCTCATTTATATATCCTATTCCCCACCATTTCATTTCTACTCAAAATATAATTTGTCAATGACCCACACCCCTTTCCTCTTCATGGTTACGTAATGCGTAGTTAGCCTATTGTGTGATTTAATGAATAACGTTTTCATATTGAATGATAAGAATAATAAATATTTAGTTCATGTGCTTTAAATAAATGACTAATACGTGAGTGCACAGAATACCTTTAAGTGACGTCATTGAGATAATGAAGTCCACAATTGAATCGGTGTCTTTCTCGGCATCGGTGATGACCCAATTCCTGCTCTCTGGCATCATGTCATACAAGCGCTCAGCAGACCAAACACCGCAGAAAAATAGGAGCACAGATGAAGCAGGTTGTAGCACCAATTCCAGCTCTTGCCACACATGTTCTTCAACCTCCAACATGGCTTCAGTCAGTATAAGCAGCTTGCATTGAGCCAAGCCAATCTGAAAAAGGTCATCTGGGTTCAAGGGCCATGGATCAATCTTGCAAGGAAAGATTTCGACCTTTTCCAACCGCTGATCATACTCGCAAACCTTCCTCATGTAGTGTCCCCACTCAGAGCCCTCTTTCTCGTAGAGGATTGTCAACCTTAACTCCTTTCCTGTACAAACATGGTGGCAAATGAAAATAATGTCATCAATTCATGTAGCTAACGAGTGTTGATAAATATCACAAGGGACAACAACTTTGTAACTTAGATTATAAGCACACTGTCATGAAATGTACACCATGTTTACTGCACTTGGTTTGATTAAGTAATCTGTGTCATGCTGTCATTAGCAGTAATTAATGTGACTACTTGGAACAAAATGAGTATTTTTCCAAACAGAGTAAAAAATATGCAAGAATAAATGTAATTTTGATATTTTTTGGTGTCTGTCTGCGTCTGTCTGCGTGTGTGTGTGTGTCTGTGTGTGTGTGTCTGTGTGTGTGTGTGTGTGTGTGTGTGTGTGTGTGTGTGTGTGTGTGTGTGTGTGTCTGTGTGTGTGTCTGTGACCGCTGTTTCTCGACAACCAATGGTCCGATCTAATTGAAACTTGCCAGGTATATTGCTGGGGACCTGAAGATGTGCCTTTTCAAGGTTTGATATTAATCAGACAAGTGGTTTCCAAATTCTGGCCATTTATTTACCAAACCAATGACAAGACACGTTGTTGCGTGGACGTGGCCGATGCGGAAGGGAAGCTCAGCCGCGTTCGCCATTACAGGTTACAATGTACGGACTTCCGGAGAGTGATGACTTCATGTATTCTAATAATTTCTCGATTTCTTATGCGCATTTATAGATAAACACAATGCCCCAAGTTATGATCGTTTTCATATTAGACGGTGCATAAATTTCGGTAACATCAGAGTGAGCTGGTGTGCTTTGAACCAGGAATTAAATTTTTTCTCTCTCTCTTCTCTTTTTGTTTTTACTTGCGATAACATTGGGTAAAAGCAAAATACGTTGGCCTTATTGAATATTTGGGCATTAAAACTAAATTGCGAATAATCGTAACTGCGAATAATATGCGAACTTCCGGGCCATGCACATATGGGCACGCGAGAGCGAAGAAACGGCCTGTGTGGTTGTTGTTTCTTGCTCGCGGTTTGAATATTTATTTATAATTTTTTCATTTTTTTATGGGCACGTACTAGTTTACCAAATACCACTATCATCTCCGCCTCTATTGCTGTCTCCACTCCCGCCTGAACTTATTTCTAGCTGGCCCAACATCCAGAGTTTTCGATTCAATGATTCACGAAAAATATGTTCGTTATTTATTTAGTTATTATTATATTAAATTAGGGTATGGTGAGATGCGAATCCGTACACTTCTGAACTTCCTAGGTGAAAATGGACTGCATTTTCGAACTCAGTGGGGTCGATTTACTCTAAGAAATGTTTAGACGGTGAGCAAATGAATTATAGATTAGAAAATATCGAAATGAGTCGGATAAGTTACTCAACTCCAGTAATGATAAATCTTGTTTTCGGTTTATATTTTCAAAATGGTAGTGAATTCAATGTCGGTGCAGTCATTTCTTAGAGTAAATCGACCACATAGAGTTCGAAAATGCACTCCATTTCAACCTCGGACATCCAGAAGTACCCGTAATCGTACCTGACCATACCCTAATTTATTCAAGTCATGAGACTAAAAGTCGTCATATGGAGCGACCTCAAAATCACCTCCGATCAAGCTAAAAAAAATTTATGCGCGTTATTGGATCATATGAGACTAATTTTAAGCTTGTGGAGCAACATTCTATTTTTTTCGACTTTTTTGGACCACCCTAATTGTACGTGTGTAGTGTGTGTGTGTGTATATATATATATATATATATATATATATATATATATATATATATATATATATATATATATATATATATATATATATATATATATATATATATATATATATATATATATACACACACACACACATGCATAATATGTATGTATGTACATGTGTAGTATGTATGTATGTACATGTGTATTATGTCAGTATGTATGTATGTATGTATGTATGTGTGTGTTACATGTGTATGTATGTACGTGTATAGCATGTATGTATGTACGTGTGTATTATGTGTATCTTTATACATGTGTTATGTATGTATGTATGTATGTACATGTGTATTATGTATGTAGTATGTATGCAAGTATGTATGCATGTACGTGTGTATTATATAAGTATGTATGCATGTACGTGTGTATTATATAAGTATGTATGCATGTACGTGTGTATTATATATGTATGTGTGGTGTAGCGGGCCTGCGGGGGCAGGGCATGATGTGGAGGAGTGGTCGGCGTGATCACGTGCGTGCAAGGGATATAGGAGTGCGCGCCGCCTGAGGCGTGGTAGTGGTTGCTGTCGTCGTTGTGGCTTGTAGAGTGCATCGAGTACGTAATAAAAGGGGAGTTACGGGCAATGTACGCTCACGCTCCCGCTCGTACAACAAAGCCGGGTCGGACTGTTCCCCCGCTCGTGTCTGCCTTCGAAGCACCACTATCACGACACTACAGTTTGGCGATGAGGCTGTTCGGATCGGCGTGTGCAGGGTGGTTGGGTTCGGATCGGCAGCGAGTAACTCAGCGCACCCCGCCAGGTTCGAGGTTCCGGAGGAGCGCATCGCGAAGAGCGTATCGCAGGTTCGCACGCGCACAGGCTCCGGAGCCAGGAGGCTCGCCAGCACGGGCATCTCACCAGCATGGCAGAAGGTCGGGGCACAGCGCACGGACGCGTGCCCGTCTTCGTGGGCGATGACTTCGAATTGTTTTCTGAACAATTGGGCAGCTATTTCCACGCGAATGATGTGGATGATGAAGGCAAACGCAAGTCGATCTTGCTCGCCTCGCTGTCAACGGAGCACTACCAGCTGCTGTGTGATTTGGTAGCTCCAGATAAGCCCAGTGATGACGGGCTATCGTTTCAGGATATCGTGGAGAAGATGAAGACCCACTTGGCACCAGAGAAGTCATTGCAGCTCGCTCGGTACCAGTTCGATCACCTCGCGAAGGGTGCGGAGGAGCGCGTTGCAGATTTCGTGGCACGGGTGAAGCATTCGGCCGTGGCTTGCAAGTTTACGGCAGAGGAGCATCCGGCGCGACTCAGAGATCATTTTATTTCAGGTCTGCGAGACGCGAAGATGGTGGCAGCCATTCTGCGGGTGAGCGACGTTACATTCGACTCAGCGGTCGGGACTGCGTCGGCTGTCGAACAGACGCTCACGGATGTCCGCACGATCGCCGGCCAGGACGTAATGAATAGCTACAGCTGGGGCATGTCGGCTGATTCCGGGGTCCACGCGATGACCCAGGTGCCCCAGGTCGCGCGCGCGTCTGGTGGTGCGGGCTGGGGGCGCGCCGCAGCGCGGCCGCACCGGGAGCGAGGTGGTCCGCACCTGCGACGAGTGTGCCCGTATAAGAACACCGTGTGTTTGCATTGTCACAAGGTGGGACATTTGAAGCGTGTGTGTCGGATGGTGGGGGCCTCCGTTGGGGTCTTGGATGGCGAGGTGCGGGAGGACCCCAGTGACCTGGGGAGCGGCCTGCAGCCAGGGCATAGCGATGCCGGCGGGCCGGAGCAGGAGATGCAACCAATGTTGAGTCTGTTTTCGATTGGTCCGGAGGTGACAAGATCAATCACGGTGGAAGTCGAGGTGAATGGCGAGCCGACCGTGTTTTACGTTGACACTGGGGCTGCAGTGTCGGTCATGGGCGAGCGGGCGGCTCGTAGTCTTCGCGGTGTTCGCCTGGTCAAGACGACCTTGTCGCTGTGCACGTACACCGCCGAAGCGATTGCACTGCTTGCGGTGGCCGACGTCTCGGTGGTCTGCCGGGGTCGAAGCGCCCTACTCTCGGTGTTTGTGGTACGAGGGGAGGGGCCCGCCCTTTTTGGGTCGGGACTGGTTGGCGCACCTCGAGCTGGATCTCCAGTTCGTACCTCCAGGTGCGCCGGTGCTTCCTTCGAGACCCGAGGGCGAGGTTCTGGCGGCAGGAGCCGCATCGATGCAACGGGAGCGGCCGTTCGTTGCTTCCTGCAACGATGATCTGCGGTTCGGGAGCAACGGGAGCCGTGCCAGCTCTCGCGCTGAGCTCTCGCGCTTCGGCTGCGCTCATGATGCAAGACCCGCCTGTGTTGTTCAGGCGGTGTCGACGGGGAGTTGCAGCGAGCCCGTTGCGTTCAAGAAGTTCGCGGATCGCGACTGTCGACGGCAAGCAGGTCATCGCAACGTCGCGATGACAGCCGGGAGACGGACACGTGATGTGGTTCATGGGTTGCTGTTCATTGCGTATTTGATTTTCATTGCTCAAGTGATGCAGTTTAACGTTGTTGAAATAAATGCCGACAGTTCAGGTGTGAGAATAGGTTTGGCTGGGATCAATCGATGGGATTTTCGTGATAACGGATGTGATGTGAAGGCTTTGGGAGCGATTGTGGAAAATAGAGGTTTTATTGGCCTCCCGCTGCCACGGGCCACGGGTTGTTACTTTGTCATGTGCGGGGGTTTTATCGGAAAAACGCGCTGTACGGAAAAAGGAGTTTGCAATTGCACAGATGATGTTCTTATTGATTTATGACGGGCCTGGGGTTTGTATGGAATTGCTACCGTCTAATTGTTGTGTGGGTCTCAGAGATCGACTCGGAGCCGGGGCTGGTTCGCTGTTCAGCATTACCCCCACCTCTGATTTCGGCAAGGTCAGACGTGCCTGGCGCCTGGGGCGCAACTCTCTGTTCTCGCCCGAGGCCGTTTGGACGTGCGTTGGAATCTCAACTGATTGTAGTGCGTGGGTTGTTATGGGGTATTTGTTGCGTCCAGCCGACAGCGCTGTTCAGCGTCCCCACCCAAGGTCAGTTGGGTTTGGCAGTGGCGCCACAGTTTCCAGACAGCGGCCTTCCGGCCTCGGAATGTTTATCTGCTTCAGGTCTGGCTGGGGGAGATGTGCCGCCTTGTCGGCCGGAGGCGTTTGATGGTGCCGGGGGAGGTTTGCTCGGGAGGTCGCCACGACCTCGCCGGAGGGCGTGTAAGCATGAGCCGCCTGGGGGCGCTTTTGCTGCGTAGTGATGCTGTGCTTCTTGCCTTGCTTCTTGATATCTGTAACGCGGTCAGGGTTTTGTGGGTTCATTGTGCAACTCAGTCTTCGGAACCAGGCTGTTGCAGCTCCACTCGCTCGCATCGACGCGTTATATGGTGTGATGTGCCTATGCTTTTTCTTTTTGAGGCGATTATCGTTTTTGGTACCTTATCTGCTTTTATATCGTGGTATCCTATGCTGCTTCTGGTTATTATGATGATGGTCATTTAATAATCATAGTTTTAGGAGGGAGGAGTGTGGTGTAGCGCGTCTGCGGGGGCAGGGCATGATGTGGAGGAGTGGTCGGCGTGATCACGTGAGTGCAAGGGATATAGGAGTGCGCGCCGCCTGAGGCGTGGTAGTGGTTGCTGTAGTCGTTGTGGCTTGTAGAGTGCATCGAGTACGTAATAAAAGGGGAGTTACGGGCAACGTACGCTCATGCTCCCGCTCGTGCAACAAAGCCGGGTTGGACTGTTCCCCCGCTCGTGTCTGCCTTCGAAGCACCACTATCACGACACTACAGTATGTATGTACGTGTGTATGTATGTATGTATGTATGTATGTGTGTGTATGTGTGTATGTATTATATATTGTTACGGATCCGGGGTGGCGGGAATCTGACCCAGTCCCTGGTGCCACCCTCGCCACCACCGTCTCCGGGAGTCTATAACGCCGGCCGGCTTGGCACAGGCCTCGTGTCACGCGTCTTTAATCGCGATACCAACGTAATCCTGTACCTTACCAGTTGGGGAGATAGAACCCCGAGTTACAGACTGGCTTTGTCAGTGACCGAGCAGAGTCTACCAGTCTGTAACCATTTTGGTCTTGTATGCCAATCGAACGGATCGTTCCTCGACGCGACACGCATTAATCCATAGCGGCAACTTCATCAGAATTAACCAGATATATTGGGGACATCAGGGATCACAACACAAGCAATAACACGACAGTGGTTTTATTAACAATCAACCCGTTCTTAACTAGGGAACCACGGCTAAAAGGTTTCGAGGGGATTACTACGAAATATGCCTTATACAACACGTGCAAACAAACATGCATGCAGGACAAGACAGAGTACTTGGAGATGGTTCATGGACGAGAGGACCATGTCCCAAAAGCACGAAGGCCGCTCGTAAAAACCAGCGGGTTTCAACGGGTTCGAACTCCCGCTCGAACGTGCCGCGCAGCAAGAAATGGTGGCGCAGCACTCCAGCTAACGCCCAAGTCACCGCGTGCGCGGTTCTCCTCAGCGCGCTCCAGCTCCGCGCCACGTCGACGATGCGAGATCACCGATCTCTCTCCAGGGTTCAGCACACGAATCACGGCCTGGCCTGTTTTCCATACAAGGTCCCAGTCGAGGTCCGAGTTCCACAGGTGGATCACAACGTGTCGAGCGTGAGGTGAGCAAGGACCGTCAGACGCTCCGGCGTATCCTCTCCGGCCATCCCGCCTTGAAGCCTGACTCCCGCTTCGTCCCCTCAGTTCCTCTCTCGGTCGAATCACCGACGTGCAGGTCGGTTCAGCGTCTCTCCCGGCAGACCCAGCACGGTGCCTCCTTCGTTCGCTCGCCTCGAGCACGCCTCGAGAACCCGGCCGTTCCTCACACAGAGCACTCCTTTCGTCCCCTTTTCTTTTCTCCTTCGAGTCGTGAGGTGAATCGATGTGCAGGTTTCGCTTTCTCTGCCGGCCGATTCACCACTATCTTTTTCTTTTCTCTCTCGCCTCGACACACGAGCTCCTTCGACACAGGTCTGTCTCGGCGACTCCCTGACCAAAATCTCCTCCACTTCACGTCACTTCCTGTCCAGGCCACACCCCTCACTCTCGGCCACTCCTCCCAGCCGACTGGGAGGGGCCTATTCCGGAATGAGGAAGGAATAATAGCGGTCTCTTGTTTCACTCGTTTCACCACCATAGCACGAACACAAAAACAGTCTGTTACACCCCCCCCCCCCGACACACACATATCGTCCCTTATACCACACAACCTATCTATACATGAGTTTAATGGGGGAACTAAGCTAATTCTATATTTAGTATTCCCGTAACAATATGTATGTATGTACGTACGTGTGTATTACATATTACGTATTATGTCTGTATATATTTATGTACAGTATGTATGTGTGTGTGTTTTGCATATGTATGTGTGTATTGTATATGTATCTACATGTGTATTATATATGTATGTATATAGCATGTGTGTATTACATAGCCTGGTGTTGGCGCAGTGGTTTGGGCAGCGGCTTGGGATCCAAAAGGTCCTGAGTTCAATCCCCGTTGGCCACTGAATTAATACACCAGGGGGTTGACTCAGCCTGTCATCCTTCCGAGGTCGGCGAAATGAGTACCAGTGTACTGGGCCGGTGTATACCCCGGTTAAAATAGGTGTACCATATCCCTGTGTCGTAAGATGCGACCAGGGTTGCATCAGGAAGGGCAGCCGGCGTAAAACATGTGCCAAATCACTATGCGGATCATACGGATGATCCGCTGTGGCGACCCCGAAAGGGACCAGCCGAAAGAAGAAGAAGAAGATAGCATGCGTGTATTACATATGTATTGTTGCGAATTCGCGCCTGCCGGTGTGCGATCGGCCGCGTACCTCTAATGGCAGCCGCGTCGCCCACTGGAGGGACAATTCAGTCGTGACCCTCCTGGAACTACCGGCAGGAGCCAGTCACGGGTGGGGGTTTAACCTCACCACAACCCAGTCCGCATTTTACCCGTGCGAAATAGGGTGAATCGCCAAATGTCGATGTACCTAAATACCCGCGCGGATAACCTACCGAGGGGTTGCACAACGCCACAGGCCGGCTTAGGACACGAACCGCTTAAGCGGTTCGTTCCGTGCTACAGGGATAACGGAGCGGTGTTATCGCCGACCTCGACAGTTCAGATTATTTATCAGGTGTTTAAAACCCACTACCAATAATTCCACGATTCAATATGGCACTTTCAATGTGGTGAAAGGAGGACGCGACGAACGGGATACGTTGCACACAAGGACATTTATTATAAAGCACCTATTGCACACACAACACAAGCAAGGAATCATGCACGTATTTACAAGCAAGGCAAATAAAAAGCAATGCAACTGACTACAATGAGAATGTACATACCACTTAACAGTTGTTATTTAACAGGACACGGCGCCACAGCATGCATACAAAAACAACAGGAAAACCCTCCCCATAGGCAGGGAGGTAGACGGGGTTCATAAACCTTTATGGTCGTGGGCCGTGGATGACTGAAAAGGCCCGCGAGACCGTGCTGGTTACCTGCCCCCTCGAGGTGTGACGGTGGGCAGGTCGCGACGCCTTGTTCCCACGGCAGCTAGCATAGCCGCGCCTGCTCTCGGACCTTTGTGATGATGTGGTCGGTGAGTTCTCTCCGGCATCCCTCGCCAGACACGCATATTCGCACCACACAGCCGGCAGGGCTGCGCTGACCGTCTGCGTCTCACGGACTCGCCACCGGCCCGCGCCTTCACCGACAGGTCGCCCAACGCCAAGACAAGAGAGCCCGACCTCGACCACCAAGAGAGAGCTCGAAGATGAAGCGAGAGGATGACGTCTACCAAGAGAGCGAGTAGAATCCAACATGACCCCGACAGAGAGAGTGAGCCTCGCGCACGGTCCGCCTTATATAGCGCGGAGCTCTGCCCTTCGCTCCTCCCCGTTTTCGGCTTCACCTTCCTTCGAGAAGGTTCCCGAAAAGGGGCGTTCCCTCACCCCGACCGCCTCACGCTGTTCATTCACCAATCGGCGGCGAGCTGCCCTCCCCCTTTCCTTCACACCAAGCGCAGGGAAAAATGGCGGGAAAAAACCCCGCAGGCCTTACAAGTGCTTTTGTTCTGCCAATCCTTCTCAGACGGGTTCTGACGCGGAAACCGTCCAACCTGGTCCGTGAGGGGGCATAGTGGCGAAGATGGTGGTGATTGTTGTGGGGGTGGTGTGAGCGTGGTGGCCGTCGTGGCGTAGTTGGTGGCGGTTGTTGTTTGTGTGGAGGTTTGTTGCAATGGTGGCTCAAATAACGATATATAAAGAAAAACGGCTATCTCAAAGGGCCGCAGCCCGGTGAACGCGAAGAAATCCCTTTAAACAACGGTGGGGACCTATCTGCACATAAACTTAGTGTCATAACTGATCTAAGGACCCTTGATGGTGTATTGCGAATTCCAACAGCCGTAACAGTATGTATGTGTGTATTATATATGTATGTGTGTAATATATTGTTACAGGCCGGGGGGGTCAGCCGCCAACCGACCGCTCTGAACGGAGCCGCAAGTCGAGTCGGCCCGACCGATCGCCCGGAATATAGATCGCCGCCCGGATAACTCCGAGCGACGGGTCCTTGTACAAGAACCGAAATACGCCAATCGGCAGATCACGTGGGGTAGGGTCGATTGCCAATCTTCAATGTACCTAAATACCCACGTGATCCAACTACTGGGGTATTCCACCCTCGACGGATCTCGTACCGAACAAACCGCCGAGGCGAGCTTGTCCGTGCGCGATTCCGAGCGGTGTAATCGCCGAGAACCGTCGGTCCAAATGTCCCCCTATTACGGCAAACCAACGGCTTTCTAACTCCCAACACACGAAATGTTCAGTCAATGAGGGAATGGACGCAACGAGCAGGCTTACATTTACACAAGGACATTAATTATAATGAAACATGTATGCAATTAAATAAGGCAAAACACGTATGCAATTATACAAGCAACAAAAGCACGACAAAAGAACTACAACCGTCTATAAGCAATTATTAATGTACAGTCACTTACACAGTTTTACTTAACGGGACTCGGCGCCACAACATTCATTCGAAAGAAAAGCAGGAAAAAGACCCCATCAAAGGCAATGGGGTCAGACTGGACCTCTTGGGTCTTTATGGCGTGGGACTTGGCAGACCGAACGAGTCCCACGAGACCGTTGCAGGTTACCTGCACCCTCGTGGTGTCTGGCTTGGGCGACCCGTGACGTCCCGTCCCCACAGCAGGTAGCGTAGCCGCGGTCGAGCTCGGGCCTTCCATGTGGCAGGTGAGCTCTCTCCGGCTCTCTCCACATGAACGCGCTTGGGCGACCCGCGATGCTCCTTCCCCACGGCAGCTAGCGTAGCCGCGGTCGAGCTCGGGCCTTCCATGTGGCAGGCGAGCTCTCTCCGGCTCTCTCCACATGAACGCGCTTGGGCGACCCGCGATGCTCCTTCCCCACGGCAGCTAGCGTAGCCGCGGTCGAGCTCGGACCTTCCGTGTGGCAGGCGAGCTCTCTCCGGCTCTCTCCACACGAACGCGCAGTTTGCGCGACACAGCAGGCAAGGCTGCACCTCCAGCTCGCGTCTCCTTAGCGATGCCTGGACTTCCACGCAGCTCCTTGGCTTCTGGCTTCCTCCCGACTCCCCCAACTGCCGAAGGAAAAAGCTTACTCCTCCCACGGGACTCAGCACACGAACTCTGCCACGGGACTCTTTTTACACGGGACTCCCACAAACTCTTTTGGGACTCTCTTTTGAACAAAGACAAATGTCCTCTTTTTCCTTTGCACCCCCTCCCCCGCACTCGGCGTGACTCATGCCCTCGTGATCCACCCCCCCCCCGCTCAACCACGGGTGGGAGGGAGTTGACGTCACGGGATGGCAGGGTTCTTCTTCCTCTTTGCAGAAGAGGGGGAGGGACGTCTCCATTGTTTCGTTCCCTAACTATTAAATCGATCCGCAGCGCATCTAATCGATCTCTGAACATTTAAACAATGGAAGGTGAGCTATCTAGGAAACATGCACTTATCGACATAGCTGTCTTAGGGAACCTGTATGTTGTGTGCGATTGAATTCCAAATTCGTTACACTACCCCCTCCCCTTTTTACAGACTCGTCCCGAGTCGTCAAATTTTCAGGTGACCAGCATGTGTAAGTTTTCCCCTAGTATGTTCTACCTTCGGATCCCTGAGTGCGACATTTCTTTAAACGTGTCCCAAAAATAAATAACCTAATGCGCTGCGTAACTAACCAAACAAACTCTCACAGACTCATTCGGACAACTTAACTAAAATTGCCGGCGCTAAAACAAACATGCAGGCGGGGTTCCACGTATTTACAATCTTAACTTATCTATTACATCACACTAACCATGGCCCAGGACTTGTGATCTGTGAAAGGGGAAAGGCAAAAGTCATAGCAAAGTCTTTGGTGCAGGGAATGGATGGAGATGGTCGCAAAACACAAAAAATGGACTGGATGCACAGGCTGCCTGCAGGGCAGTCCTCACAAAACTGGATGGTCCTGGCGCGCATGGTGATGGATGGACACAGGGGCAAACGCAAACAAGGGCTTGCAGGCATGGGGTCATGGCAGAGGCAGGCAACTAGGCATGGCAAGGTAAGCCCATGCAGAACAGGCAGCTGCAGCACAACAGGCCGGCAGGTGAAGCTGGCCGGCCTCTGGTGTGGTTCCATCAGGTTTGGAGGGAGTGCAGTGGTGCCGGCCGCTTTGAAGGCGGGCTCAGATCTAGCCTACTGTCTCCCCCCCCCCCCCACTCTATCGCCTTTGCCTGTCTCTGTCCATACCCGCTCCCTTAATTTGCCACAAAAACAACAAAATTTAGCCCCTCTTTATTTTTATTTCCCTTTTATAATTGTCTCCCTAACCCCCTTTATTGTCTTTGTCCGGCTAGCCTATCATGTCCACCTAGCCTACTTCCAACCCCTATTTTCCCTCTCTGGAGGGGAGTAGGGAGAGACTAGCATCCTGTCTTGAGGCCCAACGAAGCCTCAGAATGGCCTCTTCAGAGTTCAGCGATCTACCAAAGTGAGTCCAGCGCCCTACAATGAGCGAAGGGATGGATGGTGCGAAGGGGTACATCTCCTATCTACCCTAACATTCATTAACCTGAAACTACCCCAGGGCTTTCCAAAAACGCCTCACACTTTAAAACTATCGGTTCTAAAAACCATGATTCCCGACGCCTGTGTTGGTGTCCATTATAAATTTGGGCCTTGCCCTCAAATTTTCATAGGTGCCCTCGCACAATTTTCTGGCTGGGCAGCGTGGCTCAACTGGCAGGAACTCCCCCTCTGCCGAACTCTAACCATGGCACCCCCAGGCCCACAGGCTGCCTCCGAGCCTAGCTGCTCCCTACAACGCGGGGGTTGCACTCTCTGGCATTGACCCGTACGATGCCCACGTAGCGTGTTGATGCCCCGGGTCCCTTTCCGAGGGTCGCCCGTGCCCAGTACACTGCCCCCGTGGCATTCTCATGCTACGGGTCCCATTTCCGACGGGTCGCCAGTGCCCATTACACTATCCCGGCCCCTCTTGGGCCCTTCGCCTACTCTGGCTGACTAGTCCGGTGCCTGGGGTGCCCATTAAACAAAACTCACCTTTCCACAGCCACGCTCCCAGCCAGTCCATGAACTCTTGCACCCCTCCAAGTGGGTTTCGTGCCTTCTCTCGACACCAACAACAAAACGACCTCCTTTTAGTAAATTTAACTATCCACGAACTAAACATTAAACTGACCCCAGAGTCTCTTGGGTGGGAATCACTCCTCCCCCCAACCAGTCATTCGCACCATGCATACCACATTCGCTCCACTCACACACTTGGGCCCGTTGGCCCTCACTCATTCCTCACACCAACACTCGATACTGCCATCCTTCCCAATTAAATCCCCTGACTAACTCATGCTCCCTTGTCATCCCTTAAAACTCATGCACGTTCCATTTACTCTACGTAGCTAAGTCTTCACTACACATTCAACGTCTGTCCATGTCTCTGAAAATCCAACAATCCCATTTCCAAAATCTAAACTGAAATCCCTCTGACTAATCCATTCCACAGGCGACATGAGGTACAACCCATGTCCCCATGAAGCCGGTCTAACTATCGCTATCCCATTCCCCTAACTAGTACTTCCTGTGCCCCCAAACAAGGGGGTCTTCCACCCCTTGCCTGGGAATCCTGTTCACCCGAAGCGAGGCTTGCTTTTCTCAACTCTTTTTTTTTTTCATAATGCGCACCACCAGCGCGGCAGTTCACAGCCACGCTCTTTATCCGTGATGTCATGGCAGTTGCTTGCGCCCCGCGCACCTCGTCCTTCTTGGACGGTTCCGTCCAGCAGGAATTCCCTTCTGCCGGATTCCAAACACACGTGCAGCCATGACGTCACACTGCGCATCTCAAAGCAAGCCCCGCGTTTCGAGGGGTTCCCCACGCGAACACATGTGCTCTGCCCGTCGGAGCTTTACAAACACGCTCGCGTGGAGAACCCATCCGGTCCAAATTCCGAATCCAGCCTAGCTTCTGTCCGTCCGCGGGATCGGCTAACATCCACCGCTGGCGTTTCCGGACCGGGTTTCACCTGCGCAGTCACGCACGTGGCGGTCGTGTGCGTACCACAGCACGGACCCCGCGTTGGCTGCTGTGCAAACATGGCACGGTGCTCAAAATAGCTGCGGCCGCTACTCGGCCCTTGTTCTTCATCTGATCCTGTCGTCGTCGCCGTTCAACGCACACACTCCTGCGTGCCACGACGCTCACACACTCCACCATGGCACTCGGACACGGGGATGCGGTTGCGTTCTCCCGCATACCGACTGTCATCTCCCTCACATACCATGCTTCACTCACTCGTGCCGTTTCCAGCGCACACGTGGTTCCACTCACACACGGTACTTCACTCATACACAGGCTTCCACTCGCAGAGGGGATTTCACGCACACACGTCATTCCTTCCACACGTGGTGCTTCTTCCACACATGGAGTGCTGGGAAGCACGCACCCCGGCACACTCGTGACCACACCACTCACACACGGGGTCTCTTCCACACACGGTGTGCGTTTCAACACGCCCGCTGCACTCACACCTTTCACCACACACACCGGGCTGATCACACTGGGGAATCGTGCCACCACAAGGGTTTCCGGGGCCTCCATACCCCCCAAGCTCCTCGTGCACCCATCAACAGCACTCGCCCCCTCTAACTCGTTCGGCACGACCGAACTCACCTGGTCGTGATTCGCTTCAAGGGAGAATAGCGTCTCCCTCCGTTCCCGAAGGAGGCTATCCAGCTGCTCGCACCGGGTCACGAGACAGTCCGCCAGCTCGCCCCCATTAAGCCTCGCTACGTGTGTGTGTGTGTGTGCGTGTGTGTGTGTGTGTCCGTCTTTAACCCCGTCCAATTCACCCTCTATCTCCCGTCTGTACATTTTATTTCCGTCAACGCGTTCGTTATCTCCCTCGCCTCTACGTGTCTCATGCACGTCTCCGTCATCCCATTTAATTTTTCCCACTGTGTCACCGTCACTGTTGCTTTCTCTGTCACGACCCTCACCCAACACGTCTCCAAAATTATTTTGTCCTCCACCGTGGGGCCGACACAGTCCACACTCCCCCTTGTCGGTTCGGTCGAGCTGCCACGTGGTGCCGCCATTTTGCACACCGTTGTCCACGTTTCACTGCACGCAATTGCCTTCATGCCCGCCTGCAGGCCTCGCCCCATGCTCTGCATCTCACCCCGCAGTGTTTGTACATTCTCATCCATTTTTTTTATTCATACCCTTCATCTCGTTTTCCATCCTGCACGCATTTTCATTTATGTTGTTTTTCATTTGTTGCGCATTTTCATTTATGTTGTTTATTGCCTGCATCACCCGCGCAAACATTCCCCCACTTGGCTGATCTCAGCCAACCCCGACGAAGCCGAATCGCCTCGGTCGGTCGCGGATCCGCCGGGGACCGGGGAGGGATCCTGACGGAGGGGGGGAGGGGGGTGTCATCCACCGCGGCCTCTGCCGCTGCGCCAATTTCGGGTTCTGGGTTCGATTGTGGGGGGAATTGCTCCTGCACAATGAGCATTTCCTGCTCGGGGATCTCATCCTGGACCATGGATTCTACTATTTCTACATCCATTCCTAATCCTAATCCCTCCTGCCCCTGCTCGCCTTGGCTGAACATTTTACGTGCTGGGAATAAAATTTATAACGCTCGTAATTTGGGGACACGGGGGGGGGGGGGGTTTGCTCCGTATACCCCTGATCCAACTCCGTGAATTTTGCGACGGAGGCAGAGGGGGCCGAATCACACTCCTGACAACCAATTGTTCTAGGCCGGGGGATCAGCCACCAGCCGAACGCTCTGAACGGAGCCGCAAGTCGAGTCGGCCCGACCGATCGCCCGGAATATAGATCGCCGCCCGGATAACTCCGAGCGACGGGTCCTTGTACAAGAACCGAAATACGCCAATCGGCAGATCACGTGGGGTAGGGTCGATTGCCAATCTTCAATGTACCTAAATACCCACGTGATCCAACTACCGGGGTATTCCACCCTCGATGGATCTCGTACCGAACAAACCGCCGAGGCGAGCTTGTCCGTGTGCGATTCGGAGCGGCGTAATCGCCGAGAACCGTCGGTCCAAATGTCCCCCTATTACGGCAAACCAACGGCTTTCTAACTGCCGACACACGAAATGTTCAGTCAATGAGGGAATGGACGCAACGAGCAGGTTTACATTTACACAAGGACATTTATTATAATGAAACACGTATGCAATTATACAAACAACAAAAGCACGACAAAAGAACCACAACCGTCTATAAGCAATTATTAATGTACAGTCACTTACGGGACTCGGCGCAACAACATTCATTCAAAAGAAAAGCAGGAAAAAGACCCCATCAAAGGCAATGGGGTCAGACTGGACCTCTTGGGTCTTTATGGCATGGGACTTGGCAGACCGAACGAGTCCCACGAGACCGTTGCAGGTTACCTGCACCCTCGTGGTGTCTGGCTTGGGCGACCCGCGACGTCCCGTCCCCACAGCAGCTAGCGTAGCCGCGGTCGAGCTCGGGCCTTCCATGTGGCAGGCGAGCTCTCTCCGGCTCTCTCCACACGAACGCACAGTTTGCGCGACACAGCAGGCAAGGCTGCGCCTCCAGCTCGCGTCTCCTTCGCGACGCCCGGACTTCCACGCAGCTCCTTGGCTTCTGGCTTCCTCCCGACTCCCCCAACTGCCGAAGGAAAAAGCTTACTCCTCCCACGGGACTCAGCACACGAACTCTGCCACGGGACTCTTTTTACACGGGACTCCCACAAACTCTTTTGGGACTCTCTTTTGAACAAAGACAAATGTCCTCTTTTTCCTTTGCACCCCCTCCCCCGCACCCGGCGTGACTCATGCCCTCGTGATCCACCCCCCCCCCCGCTCAACCACGGGTGGGAGGGAGTTGTTGACGTCACGGGATGGCAGGGTTCTTCTTCCTCTTTGCAGAAGAGGGGGAGGGACGTCTCCATTGTTTCGTTCCCTCACTATTAAATCGATCCGCAGCGCATCTAATCGATCTCTGAACATTTAAACAATGGAAGGTGAGCTATCTAGGGAACATGCACTTATCGACATAGCTGACTAAGGGAACCTGTATGTTGTGTGCGATTGAATTCCAAATTCGTAACAATATGTACATGTGTATTATATATGTATGTATGTGCATGTGTATTATACATGCATGTACGTGTGTATTATATATGTATGAACATATGTATGTATGTGTGTTTTGCATATGTATATTATATATGTATGTATGTATTATGTATGTATGTACATGTGTATTACACATGTATGTACGTGTGTATTATATATGTATGTATGAACATATGTATGTATGTGTGTTTTGCATATGTATATTATATATGTATGTATGTATTATGTATGTATGTACATGTGTATTACACATGTATGTACGTGTGTATTATATATGTATGTATGAACATATGTATGTATGTGTGTTTTGCATATGTATATTATATATGTATGTATGTATTATGTATGTATGTACATGTGTATTACACATGTATGTACGTGTGTATTATATATGTATGTATGAACATATGTATGTATGTGTGTTTTGCATATGTATATTATATATGTATGTATGTATTATGTATGTATGTACATGTGTATTACACATGTATGTACGTGTGTATTATATATGTACTAGCAGGGATACCCGTGTTCCCACAGGAATCCCGTGGATGACGGCGGGTCTGAAGGAGTATATGTCACAGTTGATTGTAAAATTGTAGAGGCTGCCACACATACACTGAAGCGCACACGCACACACACGCACACACACACACTTTTCATGGTGTGGATACAATATTCACAACATAGAAATCAAACCCGATCGTGTTTATACACCGCACAGCGTTTAATATTCACAACATAGAAATCAAACCCGATCGTGTTTATACACCGCACAGCGTTTAATATTCGCAACATAGAAATCAAACCCGATCGTGTTTATACACCGCACAGCATTTAATAGCGAACGTAGTGAGCTTCATACTCAACGCGTGCACATGAGAGAATAGTAAACAACAATAACAACAACATAATACCCTGGCAATTTGGAATCCGTGTCGTCGGCTATGACCCTTTTGCTTCCGGTTTTTGTCATGGGTAATGATGCGTCCCTGGAGATAAAGGCATCGTTGGAGACATGAAAGACCCAAATATCAGACATGGTGTATATTTCCTCTACTGATTTTAATTAAGATAACTCCCGCATCATCAAAAAATAATTTTTTATCGTGATTTACATTATTTGATCGCTGATCCCGAATCCAGGCCGAAGTGACGTAAAAACGTTATACAGTAACAATAAAAATGTTTTTTTTATAACCATGGTTATAACAATAATGAACAAAGAAAATGTTAATAAAATATGACTTACAGATGATTATTATATCATTATACGGTATAATATACATAGGGTCATTTTTGCAAGTGTGTCGAATGCCTAACTCATAATTCGGAAACCGGGAAGTCGGAAGTCATTGTCTTCAATTGACTGTAGTATTAATTTCTCATTCTCAAGCAAATTCCATTGGTCCCATGTCAATCGGCTGAACTTGAAAAATTAACGTTATGAAATCAGGTGATGACGTCATAATTCGGAAACCGGAAGTCGGAAGTACAATTCTTTAACATCGGGACACTCCCGGGTACATGTTCTGTCAGCATGTCAAGTTTGGTGAGGATCAGTCCAGTTCTTTTCACGTGCATAGGTCACAGAGAAACACACACACAGACACACTTTCAAATATATATATATATATATATATATATATATATATATATATATATAAATATATATATATATATATATATATATATATATATATATATATATATATATATATATATATATATATATATATATATATATATATATATATAGATGTACGTGTGTATTATGCCTGTATGTATGTATGTACATGTGTATTATGTATGTGTGTATTATGTATGTAGTAGAGATACCCGTGCGCATGCACAGGATAGCAGTACAACATAGCTGGTAGCAAACGACAGACCGTACACGGGGAATGACAAAAATACACATTGTGCAAAATGCAAGTGGTACTATGGAACGCCAAGACTTCCCAAACATTGTCGGCATGTCCGCTAAGTGCCACAGCAATTTCATAGGGAAAGTGTGACGGAGAGCCGAGTTTTTAGTGTGCAAGCTTGGTATTATATTACAGATGTGCATGTGTATTATATATGTATTGCATATGTATGTATTATATATGTATGTACATATGTGTGCATTACATATGTATGTATGTATGTGTGTGTGTCTTCTTCTTCTCTCGGCTGCTCCCGTTAGAGGTCGCCACAGCGGATCATCCGTATGATCCACAGTGATTTGGCACACGTTTTACGCCGGATGCCCTTCCTGACGCAACCCTGGTCGCCTCTTACGACACAGGGATCTGGTACACCTATTTTAACCGTGGTATACACCAGCCCAGTACACTGGTACTCATTTCGCCGACCTCGGAAGGATGACAGGCTGAGTCAACCCCCTGGTGTATTAATTCAGTGGCCCAACGGGGCTTGAACTCAGGACCTTTTGGATCCCAAGCCGCTGGCCTAACCACTGCGCCAACACCAGGCTATGTGTATGTATGTGTGTATTATATATGTATGTACATGTGTATTATATATGTATGTACATGTGTATTTTGTCTGTATGTATGTATGTGTGTATTACATATGTAGTATTGTTGTGGGCCAGGGTTCGGCAGCGATAAACGACCACCAGGGGAGCAGTAGGGTCGTCTCCACCGAACACCCCAGAATTTAGGTCGTGACTCTTGTACAAGTCCGAAAGGTCATGGGTCCCTTCGCGGACTGTGGCCACCAATATATTGATGGCGTGGGGTAGGGTTAATTGCCTAATTTCAATATACCAAAGTACTCACGTCGTCAAATTACGGGGAAGTCACACCCTCGACGGACTCTGTCGAACCGGGTCGCTCTGGCGACCTCGGTCCGGTGTAACCAAGTGGAATTACCAGAGTCCGTCGGTCCAAACAACAACTTACGGCACACGGCCTCCCTAATTCTCAATACGCAAAGTGCTAAACCAATAAAAGAAAGTGACAGACAACGAGCTCGTACATTGAACAACTAGGGGGGTTTATTTATAATGGGGCAGGGGAGCACAGAGAGCAGAGTTATCAATCATGACTATAAGAAATGCAATTTACAATGTACAAGGCACTTAAACAGTTTCTACTTACAGGACGACGGACACGGACACGGACACGGACACGCACGCACGCACGCACACGCACACGCACACACGAAATGGACCCCGTCGGATCTTTATTTTGGCCTTTCAGCTCGGAGGGAAGGCGAGCTGAGGGCAAGAGCCTACACTTGCACCTGACTGCCTCGTGCGGTCTGATCGAGCTTGTCCGGTGGTGGAACTCGAACCCACCGCCACAACGCAGCACCAAGCACCAGGGACGAGGGAAGGAGCGACGGACGCCAGCCAGCACGAAGCGGACGAGGCGAGAGATGATGAGGCGACTGTCGATCAAGCCTGAAAAAGCTTCCCCTGATCCGTCGACACCAGGCGAGGCAGATCCAGACCGCCAGACCGAACGTGCCGATGACTCCGCCTCCCTTTAGGTCAGAGGGATTTCGTTTGTCACCACTCGCCTCCTGATTGGACGGTTGCATCGCGCGATTCACTGGCCATCCCGCATTGGACAGGCCCACGGTAGGCGGGGCAATTCCCACCTTTCTGGGGCGGAGTCGGAGCTGAGGCGATTGTAGCTCCGCCTACCTCTTCACCTCAGGCCACGTGCGTAATGGCGACGGTGGAGCGAGGCGACGGTCCGCTGTTGTTGTTGTTGTAGTTTATAAAAAAACCTAACTAAAAAAATTAACCCGCAGCGCACACATGAAATTCCCTTTGGACACAGGGGATGGATTCTAACTATAAACACATACTTATCGAAATAACTGAACTGCGGGGGCTGCTGACTGTCTGTGTGTACAAAGCTTCCAAATTCGTAACAGTATGTATTTTGTATGTTTGATGTATGTACGTGTGTAGTATGTGTGTATTATGTGTTATGACATATTAGGTGATGGCCCCATTGGCCCATATTTGTACATTTGACTTATTTAAACATTCATCAATTGCATTAACCAGGTGTCAGGATTCAAACCATTGGCCTGGTTGCTTCAAATTGTGTTTCCAAGCTTTTGCCCTCGTTTTACAATTTGCTGTAGGATGTGTTAAAATGTAATATCAACAAGCCAGCCATGGCCTTGCCAGAGAGCAGCGTCTGCAGGCTGTTATGAATTCCAGTGGAGTGTCAACAAGTCTTGGAGATCTACAAAGGATTTGCTCCTGTTTATGAATATGTGCCGGCGCTTTCTCGCTGTCTGAAGCGTGAGATGTGCTGTGTCACGTGATTGGGTTTTCGTATATCATGCCTCGCCCGCTAGGGGTGGTAAGACTGTGCTTCTGGTCGCGCAATAAAGCGGAGTAGATGGCGGCCCGCGTGATTCTTGCGTCCCACCGCACCTAGTACACACTAGTTGGCTGACGAGGATGGGTGCATACGGACTTATGCCCGTTTTCGACGGGGACGACTTCGAATCGTTTTCAGAGCAATTGGAATGCTATTTCCACACGAACGATGTGGTTGACGAGAGCAAGCAGAAGTCAATCTTGCTCGCTTCGCTTTCGCCGGAGCATTATCGGCTGCTGGGTGATTTAGTGGCACCGAACAGGCCCCGGGATGACGGGCTGGCGTTTCGGGACATTGTGGAGAAAATGAAAGCACACATGGCGGTTGAGCAGACTCGCGGGGATGTTCGAGCCATCACCGGCCACGCGGGGTCGCGAGCGCCCCGGGACGCGCGCACGACCTTTGATGCGGGTCGGACGTCGCCGCGCGGCCACGCGTGCGGCGGGGTGACACCGCGGACATGCTTGGGATGTGGAGGTCGACACCTGCGCCGTGCATGCCCGTATAAAAGCAACGTGTGTTTGAATTGTCACAAGGTGGGTCATTTGGCGCGTGTGTGCCGTGGGGCGTCGGCCACCGTTAAAGTCGTGGACGGCGATGTGCGACGCGACTTGGGGCGGAACCAGCAGCCGTTGTTGAGCCTGGGTTCAGTTGGCCCGACGACGGCGCGCCCGATGACGGTGGAGGTCGAAGTGAACGAAACGCCGATCACGTTCCAGGTCGATACAGGAGCAGCGGTGTCGCTCATCGGCGAATAGACCGCGCGTAGACTCAACGGCTTGAAGCTTATCAAGTCAAACCTCGCGCTGTTCACGTACACCCGCGAGAAGATAACACCAGTCGGGATGGCAGACGTGTCTGTGCGGTACCAAGGCCAGGTCGCCACGCTTCGGGTATATGTCGTACGGGGGAGGGGCCGTCTCTCCTCAGCCGAGATTGGATGACCCGCATCAGGCTAGACTGGGCCGCAGTTCACCTTGTGCAACCCGTGCCGGGCCAGTGGGAAGATCAGTTGGAGGAGATTCTTCAAAGACATCAAGGGTTGTTTAGAGACGACCTTGGAAAACTCAAGGGCATGGAGGCGAAACTCTTCTTGAAGGAGGGGGTGGTTCCTCGGTTTTGTAAACCGCGTCCGGTGCCGTATGCCCTGCGGGACAAGGTCAAGGGTGAACTGGATAGGCTGGATGCCTGTGGAGTGATCGAACGGGTGTCGTGCTCGGATTGGGCCACCCCGGTTGTCACGGTGCTGAAACGGAATGGGGACGTCCGATTGTGCGGGGACTTCAAATCCACGGTTAACCCGGGGCTCAGCGTGGAGCAATATCCATTGCCGTCAATCGATGAAATATATGCGCGATAGGCGGGGAGTCGATACTTCACGAAGCTAGACCTGCGTGATGCATATTTTCACCTGCCGATGGATCCCGGGAGTATCGAGCTTTTAACAATCAACACGTGTCAAGGACTCTATCGATATACCCGGCTCTGTTTTGGGATTGCTTCGGCCCCAGCTTTGTGGCAGAAAGCTATGGATCAGGTTTGCATTGGCCTGCCCGCTCAGACCTACCTGGACGATGTACTCATTGCGGGGAAAACGGCGGACGAGCATCTGGCGAACATTGCCCGAGTGCTGACGAAGCTAGAAGCGTGTGGCCTGCGCTTAAACAGGGACAAGTGCACGTTCTTCAAGCAGCGCTTGGAATACCTCGGGCACATCATCACGCCGGAGGGGCTGTTGAAAGGTCCTCGGAAGGTGGAGGCGATTCAGTGCATGCCACCGCCTCGCGACAAGACGCAGCTGCGCTCGTTCATTGGTATGGCCCAGTATTACCAAAGGTTCGTGCGCGGGCTCAGCTCACAACTTGCGCCGTTAACGCGGTTGCTCAAGAAGGACGAGCGCTGGGTTTGGGGGCCTGCACACCAGGCGTCGTTCGACCGCGTCAAGTGGCTGCTCACAGAGGATACGGTCCTCGTGCACTACGAGCCTGCGCGTCCGCTCCTATTGGCATGCGACAGCTCTGCATATGGCATCGGGGCAGTGCTCTCCCACAGGATGGACGATGGTTCCGAGCGGCCTGTTTGTTTTGCATCCCGGACCCTGTCCACAGCAGAGCGCGGATATGCCCAGATCGATATGCGGGAGGCTCTCAGCATCGTCTGGGGTGTGTGGAGGTTTCATCAATATCTGCTGGGATGGCATTTCATTTTACAGACGGATCACAAACCGCTTCAATTCATCCTGAGACCTGAACGCGGGGTGCCGGTGGTAGCAGCCGCGCGAATACAGCGGTGGTGTCTGTTTCTGGGTGCTTACGATTATGATATTCAGTTCCGAAGCACCGAGAAGCATGCTAACTGCGACGGGCTCTCACGCTTGCCGTGTGCGGAGCGTCCAGCTGCGTCTGAGCTGGGCGACCGGGTCGATGTGTTTGCGCTGGACCAGGTCCAAAGCGGGCCGGTCACGGCCAGGCAGGTCGCGGTGGAGTCGGCTCGTGATCCGGTGCTTGCCCGTGTCGTCCAGGCGATTTCTACGGGGAATTGGAGCGATCTGCCTTCGACACCAGCATTTCGACCTTTCACGTCACGCGCAGCGGAGCTGTCGTTGGTCCAACGGTGCATAATGTGGGGAATGAGGACATGTGATTCCACCGAGGTTCAGGCAGCGGTGTTTGGAAGAACTGCATGTCAGTCACCTGGGCATCGTGAAGACCAAGAGTCTTGCTCGTAGCCTGTTGTGGTGGCCGCGGTTGGACAAAGACATTGAGCAATTGGTTACGCGTTGCACCACGTGCCAGACAGATGCTGATAACCCGCGTCGAGCTTCGAGTCTCTGGCCTGTGCCAGACCGAGCTTGGCAGAGGGTCCATGTAGATTTTGCGGGACCGGTTAATGGCAGGATGTTTTTGATTGTGATTGATGCATTCTCGAAATGGCCGGAGGTGGTAGTAATGCAGGATACTTCAGCAAGCATTACGGTAGAGAAGCTGCGGACGATCTTTGCTAATAAAGGGTTGCCGGAGATCCTGGTCTCTGATAATGGTCCGCAGTTCATCGCGGGTGTATTTGATGAGTTTATGCGCCAGAATGGTATTCGACATCTAAGGTCCGCACCGTATCATCCTGAGACGAATGGCCAAGCTGAGTCGTTTGTCAAGATGTTGAAGCGGGCTTTGCGCAGGTGGGGTGTTGCACCTGTGCAGACGGTGGTCGATGTTTTTTTGCGCCATTACAGGAACGCAGTTCATCCTGTCACGGGTGACTCGCCTGCCATTCATCTCTATGGACGGGCTTTGCGGTCCAGGCTAGATTTGCTGCGACCTGGAGGGTCGGGGAGTGGGGCAATGTCGCGTCCGACGCGGCTGCGCAGCTTCGAGGTGGGGCAGCGGGTGATGGTGCGCGATTATTTCCACAGTTCCAAGTGGGTGCCGGCGGTGGTCTCTGGGGTGCTGGGGCCGGCGAATTGCATGGTGCGGACTGATGGTGGGGATGTGTGGAAGCGGCACGTGGACCAGATGCATGATCGCTGTTCAGCGTCACCCCCCCCCCCACACCTCCCCGAGCCGAACGTTGCGGGGCCCCCACCGGTAGTCTCGCCGGCACCTGACGTTGTATGGCCGGGACTGGCTGGGCCGGCGTCGAGGGGGTCTTCGCCTGATGCCGTCCTACCCGGGGACGTCGAGCGGGCTGGGCAGTCGGGGGTAGCTGGTGTTGCGGAAAGTGCGAGTCCGGCTAGGGTGTCACCTCGACCGAGCCGGGAGGCGTATGAGCCTGGACTGTCTGGTGCGCTGCCCGTCCGAGGCGGGTCAGGGTGCGGCCGCGGTACTTGGAGGATTATGAGTGTTGATGGGTTTCTGATGGTCATGTTGTGATTATCCGTTCGTTATGTGACGGGTCATTTTACGGGGGGAGGAGTATACTGTGTCACGTGATTGGGTTTTCGTATATCATGCCTCGCCCGCTAGGGGTGGCAGGACTGTGCTTCTGGTCGCACAATAAAGCGGAGTAGATGGTGGCCCGCGTGCTTCTTGCGTCCCACCGCACCTAGTACACACCTAGTACACAGTTAAATTGTAATATCAACAAGCCAGCCATGGCCTTGCCACAGAACAGCATCTGCAGGCTGTTATGAATTCCAGTGGAGTGTCAACAAGTCTTGGAGAACTACAAAGGATTTGCTCCTGTTTATGAATATGTGCCGGTGCTTTCTCGCTGTCTGAAGCGTGAGAAAGGAGCTGTTTACTGCTAATTCTCCCCGAGGGCCGCAGGGAGGGGGAAAAGCCCACTTGCATCTTTGTTTCTTTCTTTCCTTGCTTTTCTCCGCCTAGGAATAGGTTTTATATCTGAAACCTTTGGAGTGTAACCTTTAGCGTGGTACAGGTTCTGACTGCTGTGGTTGGTCCCTGTGCCACCTCCGCTTGCAAGTGTGCTGTACAACTTCAATAAACCGTATGTTCGAGAGTCCTCAGTTGACTCCCCTCAATTCTTGGCCAGGATTGGTGAGGGTCATCATCACATTATGTATGTGTGTAATATGGAATAGGCAAAGCCGAGAAGCGAATGTAGAATTCTTCTTACATTCGCTTCTGACTACCTATAACGTGTTCACAACTGTATACTTGCCAACTTTACCGTGGTACATGCAAGCGCCGCACAGCTGATGATTTTGACGCAATTTCCGGTTACTTCAGCCTGGATTCGGGATCAGCGATCAAATAATGTAAATCACGATTAGCGATCAAATAATGTAAATCACGATTCCATGTCAGGTCAGGTTCGATCTGTGACCTGCTACAGGTACCATGTAAACCTGTACTAACCTGTTCCATGGTCGGGTTGTCGGCGACTAAACCGTCTCCCCCACCAGGTTTTCTGGTGAGGGGGGTGTTTGGATATGGACACCCAGCAGGATTAAAAACAAAACCTGTCAAAGGGCGGAGGAGCTCCTTGTGAGCCAACGGCCATCCATATCTAGTGCCCAACTGTGTCTGCAGACGTCCTCCTGCAGTTGGGTTACTTCTTATTAGGAGGTTGGTGGCAGGATTTGCACTCCAGCCACCGTAAAACCCTTCATTCCGCAAAACGCAAAAAAAATCTGAAAACCCACTCCGTGGGAGTACCTCCTGTGCAGCTTCCCTTCGCAGGGCAGCTCACCGGATGATGGGATTGGGGCAAAGCCTTCGGGACCCCCAATCTTTGATAGGAGGGAAACCACGGGGTAACATCCCTGGGTCAGATTGCAGGAGAGTGTGTCGGAGTGGTGCTGAGGTGTCGTCCACCAGACGGCGGTCTCCTCGGGTTAACCTGAGGCGGTCCCTTCGGGTGGGTGCCTGGAATGTCTTATCCCTAAGAGAGGATGATCACCTGTCTCTGTTATCATCTGAGCTCAAGCGTTTGGACATCGGGATTGGAGCTCTCTCTGAGGTTCGGAGACCGGATTGCGGCGAGATAATGGTGGGTGGTTACACCTACTATTGGTCTGGTCGCTCTGATGGTTACCATACCCAAGGAGTTGCTGTAGCTGTGTCCAATAAGCTGACCCCAATGATAATTGAGGTAACACCGGTCAAAGGGGCGTATGATGAGATTAAGGATTCGTCACTCCTTAGGTGTCATTTCCCTGGTCTCTGTTTATGCTCCGACTGAGGCGAGTGATCTCACCGTGAAGGATGCATTCTACGCCACGCTCGAGTCTGTGGTTGCTTGGTTGATCAGTGGTTGATCAGCTTGGTTAACAGCTTGGTTGATCAGTGCCCCAGACGAGATACACTTCTAGTCTTGGGGGATTTCAATGCATCGACTGGAACTGATAGGGATGGTTATGAGGTGTGTGTTGGTCCCCATTGGTCAGGAACTATGAACCAGAATAGCACTAAGTTCCTTGACTTTGCAAGAAGTCATGGACTGAGGGTGGCTGGTTCATGGTTTCAGCACCCACAAGCTCATCGCTGGACTTGGTATTCCAACGCTGGCGGTGTGGCAAAGGAGATTGACCATGTCCTCATTGACGGTCGTTGGAGGATGATCCAGAACTGCAGGGTCTACCGGATTGCTCAGTTCCTCAATACTGACCACAGGCTTGTTGTAGCAACTCCAAAGCTGCACCTTAAATCCTGGAGAATGGTACCATCCCAGCCTAGGCTGGATGTTGCCAAGCTCAGGGATGAGAGAGTAGCTGAGGAGTTTGCGAACAGGCTGAGTGGACACTTGGGGGGTCTGGGTGCTTTGGGGGGTCCTGAAGAGTTGTGGAGCGCCTTTAAGACCACCGTCCTTGATGTTGCCGGTGGATGTCTTGGAACTCACCGCAGGGCAAAGAAGAATTTTGTCTTTCAAGGGACACTGGATACCATTGACCAGAGTCGCAGGGCCAGGCTGAATGGCAGAGCTGAGCTGTTCAGGGAGCTGAGGCGTAAAACTGTACGTGCACTGAGGGTGGACAAGGAGGCCTATGTGCGAGGAATCTGTGAGGGGGTAGAGCATCACCTGTGGACAGGTGATTCTCGTCCCGCTTACAGGGGAATTCGCGCATTACGTTCATCCAAGCCCATCCCTCGGAGCACTGCAGTTCGAGCAGAGAGTGGTAGGCTCTTGACAGAGGAGTCTGAAGTGAAGGCCCGCTGGGCCGGTTACTTTGAGCGGTTGTACCAGGCTGATCCCCCAGCTGTCGAGTTGGACGTCAAGGGTGTTACAATCCCTGTTGCTGACCCTCGAATCAACTGTGGTCCACCATCGCTTGTGGAAACACGGGCTGCGGTGAACCAGTTGAAACGGGGCAAAGCTCCAGAGATTTGTGGCATCCATGCCGAACTTCTCAAGGCTGGTGGAAATGCTGCACTCGTGTCGTTGCATGCAGTTTTGTGCTCTGCCTGGAACACAGGCATCATCCCAACTGACTGGAAGAGGGGCATTGTTGTCCCTCTCTCGAAAGGGAAGGGTGATCGCCAAGACTGCAACAACTACTGAGGGTTGACGCTGCTCTCAGTGCCAGGCAAGGTCTTTGCTCGGATAATTCTCGATAGGGTTCGCCACCATCTGCTTGAGCACCAGCGTCCAGAGCAGTCAGGCTTTACACCAAAGAGGTCAACGATTGACCGTATCCTTGCTCTTCGTGTCCTCACCGAATGCAGACGAGAGTTTCGGCAGGGGCTGCTTGCAGCCTATGTTGATCTCTGTAAAGCGTTCGATTCAGTGAATCGGGAGGTCCTCTGGAGGATTCTTGGTCTTCGTGGGGTGCCACCAAAACTGATCGATCTGATGTCTGAACTCTACTCTGGTACTGAGAGTGCTGTGAAGTGTGGTGTTACCACCTCTGACTTATTTCCAGTTGTTACTGGAGTTCGTCAGGGATGTGTACTTGTCCCCACACTTTTCAGCACTTGTATGGACTGGATTTTAGGGAGGATGTCGGAGAGATCAAGTTGCGGTGCATCGTTTGGGAATGTCAAGATCTCGGACCTTGATTTTGCAGACGATGCAGTCATCGGAGTCTTTGCGGAGACTTTAGACATCCTTTTGGGGGCCCTCAAGTTGCTGAATGAGGAGTCGGAGCCGCTGGGATTACGGGTTTCTTGGGTCAAAACTAAGATCCAGGCTTTCGGTGACATCTTGGATGCTGCTGTCCTGTCTGTGTCTGTTTGTGGTGAGGATGTTGAGGTCGTGGAGAGATTCACTTACCTTGGCAGTGATATTCATGTCTCTGCTGGCTGCGAGTCAGAGGTCAATAGACGTCTGGGTCGGGCCTGGGGAGTCATGGATTCACTGGATCATGGGGTGTGGCGCTGCCGGTACCTGTGTGGGAGGACGAAAGTCCGAGTCTTCAGGTCCTTGGTGCTTCCAGTCTTGCTCTATGGGTGCGAGACTTGGACTCTGACCAAGGATCTGAGACGGAGACTTAATTCCTTTGGTACCAGGTCTCTTCGGAGAATCCTTGGCTATCGCTGGTCGGACTTTGTGTCCAACGAGCGATTGCTGAGAGAGACTCGGATGAGATTTGTTACCTGCATAGTCCGTGAGTGTCAGTTGCGGCTGTATGGACATGTGGCTCGTTTTCCTGATGCTGATCCTGCTCACCAGATTCTCTCAGCGAGGGAGTCTCATGAGTGGAGGAGGCCAGTGGGTCGACTGGGGATGGGGATGGGCCTGGGGGATGGCCAGACGGAGGCCCCTGGAGTACCGACGGAAAGTGGACGCAGCGACGCGCTGTTCTGGCACATGCTCTCATACCTGACCTGACGATTAAAAAATATTTTTTGATGATGTGGGAGATATCTTTATTTAAATTAACTTTGGGAAAAAAAGAGTTGAATAAATTAATAAATAAACGATCACTTCTAGTGAAGAATAAAATAAATTAAAAGTTCCGGAAAGAGTTTAAAAATCACTCCCGGTAATGTTAAATACAAAATAAACACTTCCTGTCATGAACAAAATCACTTTCGGAAGTATAAAATTAACTTTGGGAAAAAAATATTGAATAAATAAATAAACACTTCCGGTCATGATCTCCCGGCATGCATCATTCCCCATGAAAAAAATCGGAAACAAAAAAACCAGAAACAAAACAAAAACGGAAGCAAAATGGTCATAGCTAATGACACGGATTCGCAATTGTCAGGGTGTTGTGTTGTTTTCTGGTTTCCTATTCTCTCATGTGCACGCGTTAAGTAATATTCACAAGATAGAAATAAAACCCAATCGTGTTTATACACCGAACAGCGTTTAACAACAACCGGCAGCAAAAAGTCATCACCAGCGACACGGATTCCAAATAGCCAGGGCTATGTTGTTGTTGTTGTTGTTGTTGTTGTTGTTGTTGTTGTTGTTGTTGTTGTTGTTGTTGTTGTTGTTGTTGTTGTTGTTGTTGTTGTTGTTGTTGTTGTTGTTGTTGTTGTTGTTGTTGTTGTTGTTGTTGTTGTTGTTGTTGTTGTTGTTGTTGTTGTTGTTGTTGTTGTTGTTGTTGTTGTTGTTGTTGTTGTTGTTGTTGTTGTTGTTGTTTTTTTTTTTTTTTTTTTTTTTTTTTTTTGTTTCCTATTCTCTCACGTGCACGCGTTAAGTATTAAGCTCACTACGTTCGCTATTATGTATGTGTGTACGTGTGTAGTATGTACGTACGTATGTATTATCTATGTATGTGTGTACGTGTGTAGTATGTATGTGTGTATTATCTATGTATGTGTGTACGTATGTAGTATGTAGTATGTGTGTATGTACGTGTGTATTATCTATGTATGTGTGTACGTATGTAGTATGTGTGTATGTTCGTGTGTATTATCTATGTATGTGTGTACGTGTGTAGTATGTAGTACGTGTGTATTATCTATGTATGTGTGTACGTGTGTAGTATGTAGTACGTGTGTATTATCTATGTACGTGTGTATTATCTATGTATGTGTGTACGTGTGTAGTATGTAGTACGTGTGTATTATCTATGTATGTGTGTACGTGTGTAGTATGTAGTACGTGTGTATTATCTATGTATGTGTGTACGTATGTAGTATGTAGTATGTGTGTATGTACGTGTGTATTATCTATGTATGTGTGTACGTGTGTAGTATGTGTGTATGTACGTGTGTATTATCTATGTATGTGTGTACGTGTGTAGTATGTGTGTATGTACGTGTGTATTATCTATGTATGTGTGTATGTTCGTGTGTATTATCTATGTATGTGTGTACGTGTGTAGTATGTACGTGTGTATTATCTATGTATGTGTGTACGTATGTAGTATGTAGTATGTGTGTATGTACGTGTGTATTATCTATGCATGTATGTAGTATGTAGTATGTAGTATGTGTGTATGTACGTGTGTATTATCTATGTATGTGTGTACGTGTGTAGTATGTAGTATGTGTGTATTATCTATGTATGTGTGTACGTATGTAGTATGTAGTATGTGTGTATGTACGTGTGTATTATCTATGTATGTGTGTACGTGTGTAGTATGTAGTATGTGTGTATGTTCGTGTGTATTATCTATGTATGTGTGTACGTATGTAGTATGTGTGTATGTACGTGTGTATTATCTATGTATGTGTGTACGTGTGTAGTATGTAGTATGTGTGTATGTACGTGTGTATTATCTATGTATGTGTGTACGTGTGTAGTATGTAGTACGTGTGTATTATCTATGTATGTGTGTACGTGTGTAGTATGTAGTATGTGTGTATGTTCGTGTGTATTATCTATGTATGTGTGTACGTGTGTAGTATGTAGTATGTGTGTATGTTCGTGTGTATTATCTATGTATATGTGTGTACGTATGTAGTATGTGTGTATGTACGTGTGTATTATCTATGTATGTGTGTACGTGTGTAGTATGTAGTATGTGTGTATGTTCGTGTGTATTATCTATGTATGTGTACGTGTGTAGTATGTAGTATGTGTGTATGTACGTGTGTATTATCTATGTATGTGTGTAGTATGTAGTATGTGTGTATGTACGTGTGTATTATCTATGTATGTGTGTACGTATGAAGTATGTGTGTATGTACGTGTGTATTATCTATGTATGTGTGTACGTGTGTAGTATGTAGTATGTGTGTATGTACGTGTGTATTATCTATGTATGTGTGTACGTATGTAGTATGTGTGTATGTTCGTGTGTATTATCTATGTATGTGTGTACGTATGTAGTATGTGTGTATGTTCGTGTGTATTATCTATGTATGTGTGTACGTATGTAGTATGTAGTATGTGTGTATGTACGTGTGTAGTATGTAGTATGTGTGTATGTTCGTGTGTATTATCTATGTATGTGTGTACGTATGTAGTATGTAGTATGTGTGTATGTACGTGTGTATTATCTATGTATGTGTGTACGTGTGTAGTATGTAGTATGTGTGTATGTACGTGTGTATTATCTATGTATGTGTGTACGTGTGTAGTATGTAGTATGTGTGTATGTACGTGTGTATTATCTATGTATGTGTGTACGTATGTAGTATGTAGTATGTGTGTATGTACGTGTGTATTATCTATGTATGTGTGTACGTGTGTAGTATGTATGTACGTGTGTATTATCTATGTATGTAGTATGTAGTATGTGTGTATGTACGTGTGTATTATCTATGTATGTGTGTAGTATGTATGTGTGTATGTACGTGTGTATTATCTATGTGTGTACGTGTGTAGTATGTACGTGTGTATTATCTATGTGTGTACGTGTGTAGTATGTACGTGTATTATCTATGTGTGTGTGTACGTGTGTATTATGTATGTGTGTTCGTGTGTAGTATGTACGTGTGTATTATCTATGGATGTATGTACGTGTGTAGTATGTACGTGTGTAGTATGTATGTACGTGTGTATTGTGTGTAGTACGTGTGTATTATGTATGTGTGTACGTGTGTATTATGTATGTGTGTGTACGTGTGTAGTATGTATGTGTGTGTACATGTGTATTATGTATGTGTAGTATGTATGTGTGTGTACGTGTGTAGTATGTGTGTATTATGTATGTGTGTACGTGTGTATTATGTATGTGTGTACGTGTGTATTATGTATGTGTGTTCGTGTGTAGTATGTATATGTGTATGTACGTGTGTATTATCTATGGATGTATGTACGTGTGTAGTATGTATGTGTGTGTACGTGTGTAGTATGTATGTACGTGTGTATTGTGTGTAGTACGTGTGTATTATGTATGTGTGTACATGTGTATTATGTGTGTACGTGTGTAGTATGTTTGTGTGTGTACGTGTGTAGTATGTATGTACGTGTGTATTGTGTGTAGTACGTGTGTATTATGTATGTGTGTACGTGTGTATTATGAATGTATGTATGTACATGTGTATTATGCATGTACTAGAGATACCCGTACACATGCACGGGATAGCAGTACAACATAGCTGGTAGCAGATGACAGACCGTACACGGGGAATGACAAAAATATGCATTGTGCAAAATGCAAGTGGTATATGGAACGCCAAGACTTCCCAAACATTGTCGGCATGTCTGCTAAGTGCCGCAGCAATTTCATAGAGATCGTGTGACGGAGAGCTGAGTTTTTAGTGTGCAAGCTTGGTATTATAAATAGGGATGTATGTATGTGTGTATTATGTATATATGTATGTACGTGTGTAGTATGGATGTATGTGTGTACATGTGTGTTATATGTGTATGTACGTGTGTAGTATGTATGTGTGTATTATGTATGTATGTGTGTAGTATGTATGTACATGTGTTATGTATGTATGTATGTGTGTACACTGTATATGTGCATGTACGTGTGTAGTATGTACGTGTGTATTATGTATGTATGTGTGTACATGTGTATTATGTATGTGTGTATTATGTATGTGTATATGTATGTACATCTGAAAATCATACAAAAAAACAGGGCTGGCCTGATCTCCATCACATTTTGCATACGTGATGGTAACACTCTGGGTCAGGTCATGGGCACAAATTAAAAAAAAATCCCCTCCCCCATGCGAGGGGGTGGGGCAGACGAGTTGCCAATGGTCCTGGAGAGAGCTGGTGTTGTTAGTCCACTTAAAACTACTCGGATGATAATTGATACAAAGGTATGAGACTCTTTGTCCACCTTTCACAACGTCAAAGGTCAGAGAGAGAACCTTGACACAAATTATGTATAAAACAGATATTAAGACACGGTGTATAAATACTGTATATTTAAACCTGATTTTGAATATGAACAAATACCCGTGGTACAACATCCGCAAAGTGGCTCAACTATTCCGAAAATGTGCCATGTCTAACATTTCCCTTCCATGTGGAACATGCATAATGATACAACTCTTGAATTTTCAGCATTTATCTAAAGGATTACATCATCCCTGGTGATTCCAAGAACATTAATTCAAACTCAAACACTTGTTCCCTTCATGTGTGGATTTGGATAACACCTTATAGTAACTCACCTGAGTCCTCCATGGTCTCACAGAGCTGTCAAATGAGCTCAAGGCATCACTGGAAAGTTTACCGTGATAGAAAATGGGGCTTCTTCTTTTACAGTGCTAAATGCACTGCCTTTGTTCTTATCAGTGAACAACATGGCATGAGGTTTCCTGCAATATCCGGAAGAAATGCTTATTCTCTTATATCTGTAAAACCTAATATAGTTGAAAATCCCCATATTCCATCATCGAAATGGAAATGCCATTTGTAAAGTTAACTCTTTATTGAGATTTTAAAAAAATACTTCAAAGTGCTAATGTTACAATTATTGAAGATAGTTCTGAATCTCATGTGACAATCTGTGACAATATTTTGGTGCTGCCGAAGAACTTTATTGACATAGGATATGCTCAGTGCTTTGCCATTGCATTCCCAGTAATAGGCTTCTTTTTCGTGTGCAGTCTGTGGCTGCTGGCTGCTGGCTGCATCATTGGTTGAAGGCACAGCTATGCCACTGATGCAATACCCCTATTACCAGTACACTGGTACTCATTTCACCAACCTCAGAAGGACAACAAACTGAGTCAACCCCATCTGGTGTTAATTCCACAGCCAACAGGGCCTTGAACCCAGGCCCCTAAGATCCCAAGCCAGCAACAGGGGCTTGAACTCAGGCCCCTTAGATCCCAAGCCAGCCACCATAACCCCTGAAGATCCCAAGCCAACCAACATAACCACTAAGCCAACACCAGGCTTCCCAGTGGTAGGGCAGGAATTTGGAATTTCACTTGCAGGAGGAGGAGGAGATTGGGACCAGACTCTGTGCAGAGCATTGGTGCTGCCGAGGCAGTCTCCTTGGCTCTTGGGCACAATCCTGGATGGGTTGCCACTCCGACACAGTATACCAGCATGCTGGCACTCATTTTGCCGACCTCGGAAGGATGACAGGCCGAGTTAACCCCACCTGGTATTAATTCAACAGCTGAGCGGGATTTGAACTCAGGATCCTAGGATCCAAAGCCCACCACCCGAACCATTCAGCCAACACCAGGCTTCCCAGTGTTAGTTAGGGCAGGAATTTGGAATTTCACTGGGGCGGTGGCGATAATTTACCTTCTCTTCCCAAAGGACACCGTGGGATCTTTAACGGCCACCAACTAATGCCGGCAGATGGGACACCCAATTTAACATCCATCGGAGGGAGGGCACACACATTGATGAATCGCGCTGACTGAGAAACACGGTGACATGTTATAGTTGGACCGGGATTCAAACCTTGGCCAAAACAGCTTAGAGGCAAGAGGGCGTACCTCTCAGACTGAGGCCATCCTGCATTGAAGACAGTGTTGTGCAATGAAAAGGAAACCTTGGAGGCCAGTGCTAAAGAAAAACAAAGTTTTATTTTTATTCATATTTAATCCAAAAGCAAAACGTTTTGGTTTTTTGGGGATAACCCCATCACACCACATACCTCTCAATATAATGGAGTCAATGCATATATATATATATATATATATATATATATATATATATATATATATATATTATATAAAGCTCATTCTAATCACTGACTCACTGACCGATTGATATTAAACATCGTTACCTTCCAGGTGACGTAGAAAGCTGAAATTTTGCATGCCAATGGACATGTAAGCTGATACACCAGAAGAAAATCACAAAACCGTTGGAAAGCCTCTGGAAATGAAAATACAAATGAACTAGAAGGGCACTCGGTAGAGTGCATACCACAGCCACGCAATGCTTGATCCATGAGAACATATCGGGCCCAATACATTTTTGAAATATCATGCTCGACATCGTTTTTGGCCCCATCTCTCAATGATGAAGAATCACTTAAAAAAATAAATAACCCACCGATCCAGATTCGGGTTCAGATCTTTCTTCCAAATCCGTCCACAACTTTTGAGATATCGTGCTCTATATTAGTTTAGCCCTATCTCTCAATGGTGAAGAATCACTGAAAAAATTATCAGATCCAGATTCGGATCTTCACAAAAATCGAATCAATTCTTCCGAGTCACACACTCAACATGTCCACCAAGTTTTGTCTGAATCCGTCCAAAACTTTTTGAGATATCGTGCTATATATTACTTTAGCCCCATCTCTCAATGGTGAAGAATCACTTAAGAAATGATCGGATCCAGATTCGGATCTTCACAAAAATCGAATCAATTCTTCCGAGTCACACACTCAACATGTCCACCAAGTTTTGTCTGAATCCGTCCAAAACTTTTTGAGATATCGTGCTATATATTACTTTAGCCCCATCTCTCAATGGTGAAGAATCACTTAAGAAATGATCGGATCCAGATTCGGATCTTCACAAAAATTGAATCAATTCTTTCTTGTCACACACCCAACATGTCCACCAAGTCCACCATCTGCAACTTTTTGAGACATCGTGCTATATATCGTTTTTGGCCCCATCTCTCAATGGTGAAGAATCACTTAAAAAATTAGAGTAGCCGGATACGGATCCAGATCTTCACCAAAAATCTCATCAGTTCGTCCTTGTCACACACCCAACCTGTCCACAAAATTTCATCCGGATCCATCCACAACTTTTTGAGATATCCTGGACTCAAACAGACATACAGAAAGAGGTGAAAACATAACCTCTTTCACCTTCGGTGGTGGAGGCAGTGAAAATAAATACATTAAAAAACTAAATGCAGGTGAGTGACCCGAGTCAATGGGGGAAGCACAGTAATTTTGTGTGTCGATGGACATCGAAGTCGATACACCAGGAATAATCACAGAACCATCGGAAAGCATCCGGAAATGAAAATATAAATAAATGAAAAAAAAATCAAATGTAGGGAAAGCAACCCGAGACAATGGGGAAGCAGGTTCATTATTGCTTACACATTGTGTAAAAGTGTGTGTGTGTGTGTGTGTGTGTGTGTGTGTGTGTGTGTGTGTGTGTGTGTGTGTGTGTGTGTGTGTGTGTGTGTACATATATATATATATATATATATATATATATATATATATATATATATATATATATATATAATTGTGATAAAATCTTCAAAATTGATCACTTGGCATTGTACATCATAAAAACTTTAGCGTGATTTCGGAAGGCGAAATATGGTTATCGTTTGTCCCAAAAATCATTTTCAGGTGTGCAGTGTGTCCCAGAAAAAAAATCATCATGAGATGTAAATGTATAAATGTTTTTGCATTTTATAGCACAAACACACGACAGTGTTGTCCAGAAAGGCCAAATTTGATTATAGTACATTCCAAAAATAATTATTACGCCCCGCTGGACGTAGCCCGAAACAGGGGCTTATGGATTGGGTCCCATCCGTCCATGCATCCGTTCGTCCGCAGCCATATCTCGGACATGTATGGACTGATTTTGTACAAACTTGGCCCAAGGACAATATATGACGGTATACATAAGCACGTCATTTTATTTCACGATTCGATCAAAGATGGCCGACTGGCGACCAGATGGGTTGTAAAAACCTGATGTTGAACACGTCCTCAAACATTTCACGGGCATGCATATACCGATCTTGTACAAACTTGGCATACAGATAAAGAATGATGGCTTACATATGCACGTCATTGCTTTTCGAGATCAGATGCAAAATGGCCGACTGGCGGCCATTTTGTTACTTAAATACTGTATGTCTCCAACGATTTCTTGGACATGCATGGTCCGATTTTGTTCAAACTTGGCACAAGCACAGTACACGATGGCATACATGTGCTCCTCACTTTATTTTGTGATCTGATCAAAGATGGCCGACTGGTACACTGGCAGCCATTTTAGTTGTAAAAAAAAACCCCGGTATTGAACACGTCCTCAACCATTTCTTGGAGATGCATTCACCAATCTTGTTCTATTTTTTCATACCTATACCATGATACATCTTTCATGAAAATTAAAAAATATATATTCTGATTACTCCTTTCAATCTCACCGCAACCACTGTTAAGTACAGTTTACAAAAACTGATCAGACAGCATTTTCAACTGAATGATAATTTTTTTATTATACACTCTACAGTTATAAAACTCTACAGTTATAAAACACTCTACAGTTATAAAAATGTATTTTCTACAAAAATAAATATTATTAAATGTTATACTGTTTGTGTAATTCAGTATGTCTCCCCCAAAATATATGAACGATGAATCCCTTCTGTGCGAAATTTGCATTCCCAATGAAAAACATGATACATGTCACATGACCAACTATCTTACACAACAAAGCTACATGACCCATATCATTAATATTCATGACCAGATAACCCAATCCTCCATGTCACATGACCACTCAAGTCAGTTGCTCATACACAGAAATCTTGTAACTATGGGCTAGCCCTTTAATTCTGGAGAGCAAAATTACTAAAACCATTGGGGCCTTGACATTTTGTTTCTTTCTTCTTGTCCAGGTGTATATTGTGCCCCTGAAAACAAATCACTTTGTGGAACTATCACCACTTTAAACTGCCCACCTGGGCTAAGATGGGGCAGGAGTGCCGATGCTCGTAGTTTTAATTGATCACATTTTTTGGCTGTCTATGCATGTTTTTCATTGTACGCAGTTCAGCTCACCTGTTTTTCATTGGACGCGGAAATACTGACTGTACCAGAACCTCCTGCTTAAAAAAAAATGTAACATTTGTCACTGCAGTAGGATAGTAGTCAACCCCCAGAAATGGATTTTGGTTATAAACGGGGTATATGAAAAATAAAACAAACAATCAAAGCAGTGATGGTGAAATCAGCGAAAAGTTAAAGTCACCCATGGGACTACAGCAAGGGACCATATGTACATCTGCAAAGGATTTTTTGTTTTTAATACATGGTCTAGGATCGTGTAAGAGCTCAGATTCAGAACAGAACAGGGCATACCAAAACAAAGGGAACAAACAGCAGGAGAAAGGGGAAACGCCAATAGAGGGGTGGTGGGAGAAGTTAGACGGAGACGGACAATACTCTGTATTTGGAGACAATATATGGGCCGATGGGCGTCATTTCGAGACTATACTTGCTGCTTTCCAAGATAAACCTGTAATTTTTTCAGCACAAACGAAATGACTTTGAAAGAAGGGCAAGTAACAATGTTTGCCCGTGCAACAGTACCGGGAAATCATATCGTGCCAGCCTCACACTATTTGGGAAGAACTTACCCTGCCTGCAGATAAATGTTTTGTATGCAGCCTATAAGCTGCTGGTTGAATCATTTTCTGGAAGCGCAGCTGGTCGCTGATGCAGTGCCCCTCTCACCAGTAAGCTGGTACCCTATTTTGTTGACCTCGGAAGGATGACAGGGTTCTCTCAGTCAACTCACTCGGTGTTATTTCAATGGCACGAAAGGGACTCAAACTCAAGACCCTAAGTAAGATCTTAAGCCAGCCACCTTAACCGTTAACCCATCACCAGTCTTTGCAGCTTAATAACTCGTGCTCATATACGCTTGGAGAGAATATGGTAGATGGCAAAGCAGTTAGATTGTGTGCCTCTTTCAAATGACACTGTGTCACGCAGATTTCAAGGTATGCTTACTAATGTTAAAAACATTCTTGTGAAGTGTGTGAACTTGTGAAACAAATCTTGGATACATCAGGTATGAGTAGGAAGGGAAAGTACTGGACGATATTTTGTTTTGTCATTAATTGCCAAGAGGAACAACTGCAGAACATTTTTTTGCAATTATTAGATGAGTTTGTGAAGGAACACGGTATTGATTAGCAACGTTGCGTTGGAGTATGTACTGATGGTGCACCAGCAATGAGGGAAGATATAGTGGGGGTAATGACTCGTGTCCACGAAGTGGCACCTATTGCCGCATGGGTGCACTGCAGCATTCACTGAGAAGCACTAGCTGCCAAGAAATGCCAGTGGAAATGAAGGGTGTTTTGGACTCTGCTGTGAAAACTGTTAATTTCATAAAAGCTAGACCTGTTGACTCACCTGGATGCGCGAGACAAAATCAATGCAACAATCAAAGAACTTGACTTGTTTTCTCATCGCTTAAAAAAGGATGACTTCAGTGAGTTCTCAACATTGGAAGGTTTTCTGTCTGAAAATGAATTGGTTCTTGACAAAAAAAAAAGAGAGAAGAGATATCGAAGAACATCTATTTGCTCTCAAGAAGCAATTTGAAGATTACTTTCCAGGAAAAGCCGAACCAAACAACTGGATATGCAATCCTTTGGGGATTTAAATCAGTGAGGTGCCCTCTGGTTTCTCCAATGAGGCACAAGAGTGCTTGTTGGCACTTTATTGTGACAAAACATTGAGGTCAGAATTTAAAAGACATTCCATCATTGAGTTTTGGATTCAAAGAACTGGAGAATACCGAGAATTTGCAGACAAACTGTAGTTTCTGGTGCTATTTGATACTTTATACGTGTGCGAGACAGGATTTTCATCACTTACTGGCCCCAAGTTCAAATATAGAAGTAGGATGAATGCTGAACCTGACCTAAGGGCTAAGGCTAAAGCTGACAAACATTACACCCAACTTCCCAGAACTTTGCTCAAAAAAACATGCTTTGATTTGTTAAACAAAAAAAGTTTGTAAAGTGGTCCACGGCAAAAAGAAGTTTCAGAACGTCTGCTCTAGATCCTCCACTCAAGAATTGAACAATGTGTACATGAACTCATCACTCCACAAAACTTATTTCAACATTGAGGCCTGAGTAATAAAATATGACTTGTTGCACCATTCCATGTCGCACCATATACATTGCTCAAACTAATGAAAGTCTTGTTCAGCTGCTTTTCCAAAGTATAATCCAAGGAATCTATGGCTCAATGAACTGCACTTGTGCTTGCCAAACTTCTGAATTGACTCTACAAGCACTTTTGTCACTTCAGGGATTGTCACTTCAAGCACCTGTCACAATGAAAAAGTCACATCTGCTGTCTAACAATACATTATTATATGAGTTCCCTTACAAGGAACTTCAATGCATGAGAAGGCGATGAGGCTCATCATGCCTATGTAATGGTTGCCAACTATCCCACTTCCTTTTGTATCCATCTTGTCCATTAGTGAAAATAAGTCAATGGCCAGTTCAGGCTAAAAATAGGTGAGCCTGACCAAGTTTAAAAAGGGCTTCAAAGGCACCCCTTTGCCAAATTAACACAATAGACCAAAGTCGATACCTGCTTTAGTTTGTATGAACTGTGGCAAAGTATTTTTGTGCCAAGTCTTGTCTGGATTCATCATCATTATGGAGCATGCCCTATACAGAGCATCAGTGCTGCCAAAGGGGTGTCATGGCTAGGGTTACAATGGTAGATGGGTCACCACTCTGACCCAGTTGTCTGGATTGGTTTAAAAAATAAATGTTTGGCAGGCCAGAAACCTTAATTATACATCTGAATTAGACCTTATGTATCCAAATTAGAATTGGACCCCCCTGTGATACCTAACTAAACCCACTAAATGAATCTGTCCAATTCCTGTAAATTTGTACGGGGTGAAGAAAAACATCTGGTAAATTGTTGTCTGGATTGGTTTTAATAGAGAGGCTTGGATTCGATATTTTGTTTCTTCTGGAGAATAAGAGTTAGGAAGGAATTTAAGCGATTTTCCAAAAAAAAATTGACCGTCGGCCATTTTGACACACTCTCGGTCAAGTGATCGGCATGACCGGTGCAATTTAATATCCCTACCCTGGCCTAATGTTGTAACCTAAATTTGGTAGCATTCTGACTGGTGGGTCAGGAGAAGATTTTTGAAGAAATTTACTAAGTCGGCCATTTTGACCGACTTAAAGTCATGCGACCAGAACGAGCTTTGCAATTCCTGTTACCAGTCAGGAGAGGAACGTTGCTGCAAAATTTCAGCCGGATCGGCCCAGCGGTTTGGCCAGAGAAGTTGAAAAAGGAGACGGACGGACGGCGCATTATGACAATACGTTATCTTGAATGTAAATTCCAGATAAGCTAAAAACAACACCTATGTAAAATACCCCCAGTGATTGAGGCCATTTCTGGTGCCAAATCCTCGCCTGGGCTGGGCCACAGCCATGGTAAGCGTCCGTGCGCCAATGGGAGTGCAGGGAAACGCCAATAGCCCCACTGTTCTGCCTCCCAAACTCCACCCCCACTGGAGGATTATATAAGAGAGGCAGATGCCAGACAGCATGCAGTTTATCCAATTAGCAATTACACAAACAAACCTCTTTCATTCATGATTAGGACTATCTTCTTACACGTTCTGTGCTCACATACCGTCCATACGTCATCTTATATTGCAGGAGCTTGACTTTCAAAACACTTCATAAGTCTTATGAGATCAACAGGTGGAGTGTATTCCATTAGCAAGCAACTTGCTGTCGCTTTCCAACCCAACCCTTGCGCATCAACTGCTTTGCAAGTGCTTGCCTAGACTTGGCAAATGGAGGAAGCGATTAAGAGAGGTGTTTCGTTATGTTCGCAGAAATGGCCACCATAGCTCATAGTTTGATTCAAAATGACTAACAAGTTTCACATTTATTGTTACATCTGATACCTAAATTTATGTGTTGTAACATATGATTTTCTGGGGGGGGGGGGGAGACGTCCTACTTGGGTGGTGGCCCAATTGTTGGTGCGTGGTCTTGGAAATTGTATCTGTGGAAGTTGGCTGGCCATACAAGCTTTGAATAAATGGTGACAGAACTTCATTGAGACTCCTTATTTACTGAGCACACAACTATTTAGGGGCTGAAATGGGAACCCCCCTCTTCTCCCCCCTCTTCTTCCCCCCCCCATGTTCTCCCCCCCCTCTTCTCCCCCCTCCCCCCATAATCAGCAAGATCTGGATTGTTATGTTGCAATGTTTTGCGATTTTTGAGCCTGCTGGGCAGAACATGAAAACCACACCGTCGCCATTGTGAGTGCTATCTGTGAGCCACACCGGCAGGACATCTCCTGGTGGCAACAGTTCCTCTGCCGTTTTTGGCAGGTCACCTCAGGCCAATGTATGCTTTATGAAGTCAGCTGAAGCATCAGCACCTGATCCTTATATTCAGCTGACCATTGGGGAAAAGATCGTGTCTGCACTCATTGACTCTGGATTGTGCATATCCTTAATCAGCCCAGAAATGACCACACTTGGGCCTGGATTTTGAGTAGGATGATGAGATTTTGATGGTTGATGGCATAAAATATAAAAAACATAAAAGACAATTCATTTCAATGAAAGAGAAAGCAGTCACCCTTGATTCAAATACAGCTGTTAAAATCAATGATGAATCAGTCCAGGTTGATCCACAGCTGCTATTTCAGAGAATTCGATTAATAGCTACGGTTGGATCACAGGAAGACCCCACATCTGAAATGTGCACTCATCCACCAGCACTCTTTGATTGCTCAGCTCTTCTATAGCAGCCAAATACAGCAGCACTTGGTGATGCACTTTAGAAACTTGTCCAGAACCATAACGAATAATCAGATCCAACTGGTGATGTCCAGTATGTGCTTGATGGAGGTGATCTCCTACACCATTCACTGTGACTGCATGGGTACACGTTTGAAAGTGTTTGCAACATGTACGTAGATGATGTTACCAGCAAATATGGAACAACCATAAATTGTCTTTGATGGATATGAAAGTGGTCCAACTGTCAAAGATGCCACACATCAGAGTCGTGAACATGAATCAGGACCAACTGTCATGCTTACTCCTCAAACAGTCGTCTTGGTAAAGGAAAAGGATATTTCTCGGGAACAATGCAAATAAGCAGAGATTGATCTCAATCCTCAGTGCCTCACTGGAGAAAGCTGGTTGTTCAATTATTAAGGCAAAGGGAGATGCTGATGCTTTGATTGTCCAAAAAGTAGTTGAATCTGCTAAGTCAATGGACACTATCTTTGTCAGAGATGATACGGACTTATTGGTATTACTCATCTACCATGTGGACATGCGGCCAGCCATGAGGTATATATATATATATATCACCAGAGCTGAAGAAAAACGATCAGAAAATACGAGAATGGAATATCAAAAACGACAAATGACAGCCTAGGTTCACATGTTTGTTCAAATTTGTTGTTTGTGCATGCCATACTTGGCTGCGATACAACCTCCAGGGTATATGGGATTGGAAAATCTGTTGCACTTACCAAAATACAGCACAGTGCCTACTTCTCAAAAATTATTGAGGTGTTCATACAAGTCACTGCCACTAAAGATGACATCGCCAAAGCTGGGGAGATGTCTCTTGTGTGTCTTTACAAGAGTAGCAAGGATGAAGGTCTTGAGGCATCATTACACCACAAACGTTTTTGATAAAAAGTTGCAAAAAAAATACTAAGTAGGCTGAGGCAAACAGATTGCCTCCAAAGTCTGCTGTTGCGCATCAATCTGAGAGCATATTATCAGGTTCAGGAGTGGATGAGGAAAGCTAGACATCTGCGGCTCAATGAATGGGGGATGGAAAAACATTGAAGGTCATCTAATGCCAGGGAAAACAGACGTGTCGCAAGGACCAAAATAACTACTTTGGTTGTTCAGATGTTACGACATGGTTCAATGCACCTCTAAGAAACATGGCTTGGACTGCACATATATGTGTGGCGAATGCAAAGAACTCAGTTGTATAAATGCCCCAAAACCACAGGAGGATTATGAATTTAAAGAGTTATGTATGAGGGACTACTGGCATCTTGAATCCATATTAATTTATAAAGTGTAGGTGTGCTTGTTCAATAATTGTTGTGTAGCTCATATGATCTGGATTTCGACATTTCCAGGAACAGATTTACCACAAAAAGCTGACTGGTGATTTGCCGATTTCACATTATAGATTTCCACCAGAAATGTGTTAATTGTCTCTCCTGACCCTGAGAACATAGGCATAGCCATCTATTTTAGCAAGTTGGGGAACTTAGTTTTAGAATTATGTGGAAATATGTTTTTTGGTAAGCGTGGACAGTAATTTGCATATTTCACGTTATGTAATGCACTGATAACATCAAAAACTAGAAGGACACTTGGTAGAGTGCATGCCTCCACCCGTAATGCCTGATCCACGAGAACATATGGGGCCCAATACACTTTTGAAATATCATGCTGTACAGTACTATATTGTTTTTGGCCTCATCTCTCAATGGTAAAGAATCACTTTTAAAATTCTAGTTGTCGGATCCGGATCCGGATCCGCATCTTCACCAAAATCTAATCAGTTCACCCTTGTCACACAACGAACATGTCCACAAAATTTCGTCCGGATCCTTCCTCAGCTTTTTGAGATATCCTGCACACTGACAGACAGACAGACAGACAGACAAACAGACAGACAGAAAGGGGTGAAAACATAACCTCCTTCACCTTCGGTGGCAGAGGTAAAACTGTTGATTGTTTTCCTCGACCGTGAAAAACATGGTAATATATATAGCCACTTTTTGGCCATGTTTGGATGCTTAGTTACAGACTTACTTCAAAATACATGCCATGAGAATGTGCAGGTGTGGCAAATCTGCACTGAAATAGCCAGTCATTAATCTCACCGCCGGGGCTGATGTACAGGGCGAATCCGCATTGAAGAAGTCTGCAGCTGGCATCACCATGAGAGCTCACCCAGACCTGGCATGGGGCTTATTGGTTGATCTTGCGTGCGGTTCTGTTAACAGTTGCTTGGAAAGAGAGGGAGCAATTTTGAGATCAGTTGGCGACGCAGCTTACGCAGAGGTACAGTTGACGAGTAAGCCGATGCAGAGAGGGACATTTGGGAAGCATCTGCTTTTGAGAGAGACGTAGAAGCTGAGAGAGGATAATAACACTGGAGGAGAGCGCCTGAGATTGGCGGGAAGAGTCACTGAGTGTGTCAAAACTGTGGACATAATATATTTCCCTAAAGCAATGAGGGTTCGGGGTCTTTTGGGTCCTCAGAGACTTTTGGTTCTTCAGGGTCTTTTGTGTCTCTTTTACAGTCTGTCTCTCCATCACTGTCTTGATCCACCTGACCAGTCCTTTTCCACAAGTGTTAAACATTCGTGAATATTTGATAACACTCTCTCTGATATCCACAATCATCAAGAGTTCCTTTGGTGTATTATTGCATATATAATGAAGCCTTTTTATGAGGATCATCATTCACTTGTCTTTTGTGTGCAACATCCTTGATATTTGACAAGCTGGATGCTTTCAAAGGGTCTGACAAGTTTATCTGATTTGTTTCTGTCATTGTGTGTTTTGCATATTCTCTCTTTAATCTGTGAGCTTGGCTTCCTTGTGTGATTTGTTTCCTTTGAGTGGAACTTCATTTCCTTCAAATCAACAGGGTGTTCATCTGACATGTTGATTCAGAACTTGAGAAGATAAGAAGAAAATGTGTGAATTACATAAATACTGTTGCGTTCGCGGGGTCGGCCGTTAACACAGTTGTCCGCGAGTGCTGGACTCGATGGTCCGTAGGTTTAACCGAGCAATTTGGAGGCTTTCATAATTATTGACTTTTCTGCTTGTCAAGTGACTCGCTCCATGTGCCGTGATTATTCTAATAACTGTGGGGTGCGCTGGCAATGAAGGACACGGAGACCCACGTTCTCTTACAAATACCAATGATATTAAAGGCAAATATGGGAAAAGCACATATCAGTAAAAATGGTACAGTAAAGTAAAAGGAACAACAATAACAATATCATGCAACATGGTAGTTCTCCATATAGAGGAATGACATGAAAAAACAAGCTCAAATGTGATGTATCAGGTTTGCGATAAATTAATTATCTGTGCTAATGCCCGGCTTGATTCCCGCAAACAAAATTCAAACAGCTTGCCTAGTTTCGGAGATAATGGTGTTCACAACCCCACCCCCATAGGCGATTTCATGACGTCAATTTTTTTTTCTAGGAAGAATTTCCAAAATCGGAGAAGGTTACTGCCTGCGCGTGGGCTTTCTGCATATACCTGGCAAGTTTCACGAAGATCCGATGAAAACTCTGGGTTGTGAAACAAAAAATGACCAAAAATAGGAATGATGTCATAAAAATTGATATGACGTCATAGTGATGTATCATATGTGCGGTAATTCATCTCTGCTAATGCCCTGTTCGATTCCCGCAAACAGAATTCAAAAAGCTTGCCTAGTTTCGGAGATAATTTTTTAGGCGATTTCCATTAGCGGAGATATTTTGACGTCATAACTTTTTTTCTAGGAGGAATTTTCAAAATCGGAGATGGTTACTGTCTGTGCAGGGTATTTCTACATGTATATGCCAAGTTTCAGGAAGATTCGATGAAAACTGTAGGCTGTGAAACAAAAAAGTTCACAAGAACAACAATGTGAGTAAGACTTAGAGATCCTCCACGAGGATCTAAAAATGGCCGCCCATTCAAATGTGTACACAATGATAGGCTTATAAACTCCTCCAGAGTGAAGTCTTACCTTTTATTCTCGAGCATTTTCTGACTTACAAGACTTAAAAAGACACCAGAATACATCGCTAAAGTACCACATCGGGAGATCGCTAAAACATCACTTTGTACTTCTGCTTCTTCTCATCTAAAAACAACGTAAAACTGTAGCCCAACCAACTTCAACAACTGTTGAAGCCATGATGGTGATTCCAACACAATGAAGTTACGTTGCCCATGGGCTAGTGCACGCAACCCGAAATTTATAAATATAAAACATTAATCGTTTTATTCGGAAAAGAAATAAAATGTAAATGCGGACTCAACCAAACCAGCCCAGGATCATGAAAGGGGAGGGGGGGGGGTGAAATGGACACTGGACAGAACCATTCCAAAAGCGATACATATCCAAACCATCCTCCACATCAAATGAAACAAGTATTAAAACAAATCAATGACATAGATGGATTTAAACTATACCAAAATAACAAAATATATATTTTTAAACGATAATCGTATCATTTTGTATAGGCCGTAAGCCAGATCATGGACTGAACCAAAAGCCAGGGAGAGGAAGGCGCAGAATGTACCGTTAGCCAAGTTTAATAACATATATGGATTTAATTCGTACCAAAATAACAAAACATATGAAACATGAAGCATCGTATTGTTCAAAAAAAATTGCACAAACAAGAAAAACAAAACCAAAAAAAACCCCAGTAAAATCAGAGGGATGAAATCTAAAAAAACAACCAAAGAAGGTAGGAATGACATCACATTACGAGGTCACAATACGATACCACAATTATACATGAGTAGTGGCACCTATGGTGAAAAATTAGTGTCAATGGGATAAGCGGTGACAGAGAAAACAGAGAAAATTAGTATGGACGGATGTACAGATGGACGGACAACCCAAAAGAAAATATAATGCCTCTGGCGACTTCGTCCATGGAGGCATAAAAAATATAGGACCACGCGTCCTGAAGCTCATCTGGATCAGGAGCAACAGTAACTCAAACCCCCTGCAGACCCCGTTAAACCCTGATTTTTTGAAATGCCGTGAACAAACTTTCGTGCATCATGGGTGATGAAGGTTGTGGTCAAGTTTCATTGAAATTGTGTGTGTACTTTTGGAGAAGAGAGCAAATACCTATTTTGGTGGGTTTAAACCCCCGCAGATCCCCCAAGAACCTGATCTCTTTATGCCGTGAACAAACGTTGGTCCATCACGGGTGATGAAGGTTCTGGTCAAGTTTCATCCAAATTGTGTGTATAGTTGGGAGAAGAGAGCAAATACCTATTTTGGTGGGTTTAAACCCCCGCAGATCCCCCAAGAACCTGATCTCTTTATGCCGTGAACAAACGTTGGTCCATCACGGGTGATGAAGGTTCTGGTCAAGTTTCATCCAAATTGTGTGTATAGTTGGGAGAAGAGAGCAAATACCTATAATGGGGGTTACCCCCCCTCACCCCCATAGACACCTTTATTGAGCACAGATTTTGATGCGGTCAATATACTTTCATGCATCATGGGTGATAAAGGTTGTGATCAAGTTTCATCAAAATTGTGTGTGTAGTTTCGGAGAAGAGAGCAAATACCTACTTTGGGGGGGGGGGGGTCAAAAACACTCTTGTAGTTCCCTGAGAACAGATTTTGATGTGGTCATTATGCCTTTGTTAGGCATCAGATATGAAGCTTGTGGCCAAGTTTAATCAAAATCCTGTGTTTTATTCAAGCGATAATGACTGTAGTGTTTAAGGACTGACTGACTCACTCACTCACCTCCAGACACCGCTCAATCGCATGAGCTCACCAGACTAAAGTCCAGGTGAGCTAAAAATCGGGGCACCACCACTGGGTGCTCACCTAGTAGAATAATGATACTGAGGCAGAAGTCAATGTGGGATGGACACAGCAAAATGTACCAATGAACCAATGTTCTCGCAAATAACAATTTTGGGAAGCAACCTCCCCCTCCCCCTCGGACAACCCTTTAAACCCCAATTTTTTTTGAATGTCGTGAACAAACTTTTGTACAACACGGGTGATGAAGGTTGATGTTGATCACAGTTGATATACCAAAGTTTGTTCACGCCTTTAAACTAATTGGGGTCTAAGGGGGCCTATGGGGGGGGGCTTGCCCCCCAAAATAGATATTTGCTTTCTTCTCAGAAACTACACACACAATTCCGATGAAACCTGACTCCAACCTTAATTACTTGTGATGTACAATAGTTTGTTCATGACATTAGAAAAATCGGGGTCGAAGGGATTCTACAGAGTGGTTGCCCCCCCAAAATAGATGTTTGCTTTCTTCTCAGAAACGACACACACAATTCTGATGAAACTTGACTCCAACCTTCATCACCTGTGATGAACTAAAGTTTGTTCACGACATTAAGAAATTTGGGTCTCAGGGGTTCTCCGGAGTAGTTGTCCCCGAAAATATGTATTTGCTTTCTTCTCCGAAAGCACACACACAATTTCGGTGAAATTTGGCCGCAACCTTTATCACCCGTGATGTACCAAAGGTTGTTCGCGGCATTAAAAAAAAAATCAGTAGGTAATTACTTTCTTCTCCGATACATATTTAGTGGGTTATCCATGCTTCCCAGTGGCTCCCTGGTTATCTTATTTAGCCGCTACCAGGCGAGTGCCCAGGGGTATTGCCCCCATTGTTTTTTTTTTAGCCGTGAACAATCTTTGGTGCAAACCGGGTGATGAAGATTGTGGTCAAGTTTCATCGAAATCGTGTGTGTAGTTTCCGAGAAGAAGTTGCAAGTGTTTGTGGACGGACAGACAGATGATGCGCCATCCGATAAGCTTCCCGAAATTATGTTCCAGGTGAGCTGACAAGCATCATTATTTTATATTTCAGGGCATATTCCCATTTATTTTGTGTTACTTGTAAAATATGAGTTCTTTCTTGATTGAGAATGACATTCTATATTTTACTAACTGACATATGTATGTTGGGTGACGTAGAATGTTGAAAGGCTACAAATTATATAGAAATTGACATTTTCGCCAGACAAGGGACACCTGCAATATGAAAGTCTGTAATATGAAAAAGCACACCGAGAAAAATGGCAAACAAGTAAATTTCAAATGGTAATTAAAAGGACCCATACTTCACAAAAAACATGGTATGCAAAATTTCCTAGAAGGAGGTGGGGGGGGGGTGGAGAGGGAGGGTTACAGTGGTCCATGGATTACGTTAGAGACGTCTGGTGGCTACACTTGAGTAAGGTTATCGAGCTGCTTCATAATTAACCTTGCTCATGCAAAGGCCATTCAAAAGCATGCTGCAGGTTATACAGGTTTATGAATTACTACAGGTAAAACATACGCTGGTCGGAGAACACAGAAATTTCACCTTTAAAGGAAACAGTCGTTGATACAAAGTTGGTTATACAGTGCAGGAAAGTCTCATTAAAAGGAAGTCTTTTGGAAGAATTTCTCTAAAGTATTGGCAAAGAACAAAAAAAAGATTTCAAAAAACGAATTATTCAATTAATACTTTGTATTTATTTTCGAGAAATTTGCCTGAAAGACCATTTTTCTCAAGGAGACGACAGCATTATGGAGAGAGTGTTTGGATTTTTAAATATTTTTAATTTCAATATTTCTTTGGATCCATTAATTACCAGAGACCGAAAGTATAATGCGTCAGTATTTAAAGAGATTTTAACATATGTGCCTGAAGTGTGAAGCAGATAGATACGGAGTTTGATCAAAAGCTGGGGAAACAAGATTGGAACCAATACAGCATTGTTATGCAATGAGCATATTCCGCAGACACCCACGATGCTTCTGTATTACTGTTATCCTGTTCAAAGATGATAACATGATGTGTTTATGAGTGCATTCATTACTATTCATGAAACTACAGCTTCTAGGACCCCACTTGCATTTTAAATATTTTTCACTCATTATTGCTAAGGAAAGTTGGTTGGCAGGACAAGCTCAGGGAGCATGATGCCCACTTTGGAACTGTGTCACATCGCCGGCATCACGGACAAGTTCCAAATTCCTGGTGGAACGTGCAGACATGTATCGTCGATGGCAAAGGCCACACCTCGGTAATGATTCAGCTCGCAAGCCGAATGTATCATTGAATATCAGTCCAATGTGCATTTGCTAAATAAATAATTGTTTAGGGAAGTAATTTGAAGCAGCAAAGCACAAATGCCAACCAAAACTGGTATGATAAAAAAGTGACAACAATCTGGAACTGTAAGATAAAAACATTTAAATATATATATATATTTTACTGGAATCACAGACTTCTGCGAACGACTGCAATATCCCGACTCCCCGTCGTTCCGTCCACTTTGGAATCCCTGTGAAATCAAAAGGAAGACATCAGACCATGTTTACCTGTTTCTGATTGGAATGTAATTTTTGTTCCAAGACTTGTCTGGACAGGTCAAATAAATAAAAAAGGAAAAAAGAAAGGTTTGGCAGATGGCAACCCAAAAACCTTACTTTATTGACAATACTTTATTGCCTGGATTGGTTGAAATATAGAAACATGGCAAGCCAAAAATCTAAGTTTTGCGACCATTTTAAAACTTTGACCCCCTATAAAAAACGACATAAAGATGCCAGGCTCAATGTCTACTTGTCTTGTTCTGAACAAACTACCTCTTACCTTTGTGCTAAGGTATTTTTGTGTCCATTATCATCTGGATTGGTTTAAATGAAAATGTTTGGCAGCATCGAAACCCTAATTTCGTAAACTTTGACCTTTTTTGGAATACAGAGTTAAGGCTCGTGGAAGAGCTAAAATACAGAACAGGATCAGGACGCAACGGAACAAAAGGAATAATAGACAGAGGGGGTGGGACACAACAGTGGAGATGAGGGACAAAATGGAAGGAGACTTGGGCAAACAAGGGATGTTGGGAGGAATGAGGGGTCGGGTACACAAGATGAATACACAAGCAAACTCTCAGGAAGGAAGATCTATAAATTTGGAAGGAGGTGAGCTTTGGGGAATGGGTGTTAACAAGTGTAAAAAAGATCATGGTTTTGAGTGCGGGATGGTGTTAAGATGGTGGTGAACAGCCGTCTTGAAGAGATGGAGGGAAGAATATGATTGAAGAGAATGTGGAGGTTGATTCCACAGGTGGGAAAAAGTAACAAATGAGTGGAGGTGAGCAGAGATTCTGGATTTTGGGATTTTCAACAGAAGGGGCTTGATGTTGCAGTTTCACCCTTTATCACCTTTTGGGGAGTTTCACATGCCTGGTATTAGCTCAATGGTTAGGGTGGTGGGCTTGTGATCCAAGGATCCTGAATTCAAATCCTGCTTGGCTGTTGAATAAATACCAGGTGGGGTTGACTCAGCCTGTCATCCTTCTGAAGTTGGCAAAATGAGTACCAGCTTGCTGGGATGATTGAGCCATTCGAGTATCCTGTGACCCATCCAGGATAGTGCCCAATAGCCAGGAGACAGCTTAGGCAGCACCAACACTCTGCAGAGTGTGGTCCCAATTGATTTGTATTGGATTTGGAGTTTCACGCTTTATCATCTCGGGTCCGCACAGTGACACGCTGCACCCCTCGGCTGCCGTCTCACCAATCATTGCTCGTCGGTTCGCTTCAGAAGCGGGGTGAGCCTTGCGTGACGACCCCTCACCTCGTTGAGTTGGTGCTGCGACAAGGTCTGAATAATGAGGGTGCCTTTTCCCGCCTAAACTAAGGGCCGGGGGCCTATTTGCAGACTCCGATTGTGGAGATGAAAACTTGTAGACTCCTATTGCTGCACAAACAGAAGAATAAAACATCAAGTAAGAGCTCACAGGAATGAAGGTATTAAGACACACACCCACTGTGGTGGGTCCAACATTTCGAGCTATACAAATTAGCAACACATATCTAAAATGACATTTAATTACTTCATGCTTATTCTAAACACTCAACATGCGAATAATCAGCGGTTCACATAACTGGTACTCAGGTACTCATGCGCGGTTAAAAAAAGAAAAATCCAAATACGGACTTCAAAGATGCTCAGAAAACTCAGATGTCTACCAGCACAACAGAGGCTTTTGATGGAGGGTTTTCTCATGTCTTGTGGATAAGATTCGTCTGTGAGAATTCTGATGTACTGTGATTTCAAAATTTCAGTGTACAAAATTAAGTTTATAAATTATAAGATTATAATATATATTATAACTTGAAACTTGTACGATTAAAAAAAACCAGATCGAAGGAGAACGCGAGTGAAGAGGAAGAAGAGGAGGCTCAGGAGCATCGAGAATGAAAAACAGGCGGGCGGTTAACAAGTGTTTTGCCTGGAGTAAATGTTCTGAGAGACCACTTACAGAGGAGTTCCCATTGTGTGCTGCCTTTTTGGCCGCTGATGCAGTGCCCCTATTACCAGTATACTGGTGCTCATTTCGCTGACCTCAGAAGGTCTGAATGACAGGCTGAGTCAACACCCTGGTGTCAATTCAGTGGACAACGGGTCTCAAACTCAGGACCCGAGGATCCCAAGCCACCGCCCGAACCGCGAAGCCAATACCATGCCACTACAGAGTAGTAAGATGCATACAAAGCTGAGAGGCGCATTCAAAATCGGAGTGGCGGTTGGGAAAGCAGACGAGTGTGCTCAAAGCTGACAAAACATTTTTCATGAGTACAAAACCATTTCTGCTGGTACTCATTAGAGAACCTAATTTTAAAACTTGTGTGAACCCCTGCGGATAAGTACGCTATGTTAAGCACTAGCAAATACCAGTCGCTTCACTGACGGGAATATGAAGACGGGTGAGGGGAATGGGAGTGAGGGAGTGGAGGAGAGTGAGGAAGTGGGGGAGAGTGAGGAAGGGGGAGTGAGGAAGTGGAGGAGAGTGAGGAAGGGGAATGATGAAGGGGGAGTGAGGAAGTGGGGGAGAGTGAGGAAGGGGGAGTGAGGAAGTGGGGGAGAGTGAGGAAGGGGGAGTGAGGAAGTGGGGGAGAGTGAGGAAGGGGGAGTGATGAAGGGGAGTGAGGAAGTGGGGGAGAGTGAGGAAGTGGGGGAGAGTGAGGAAGTGGGGGAGAGTGAGGAAGTGGGGAGAGTGAGGAAGTGGGGGAGAGTGAGGAAGTGGGGAGAGTGAGGAAGTGGGGGAGAGTGAGGAAGGGGGAGAGTGAGGAAGGGGAGTGAGGAAGTGGGGGAGAGTGAGGAAGTGGGGAGAGTGAGGAAGTGGGGGAGAGTGAGGAAGTGGGGGAGAGTGAGGAAGTGGGGGAGAGTGAGGAAGTGGGGGAGAGTGAGGAAGTGGGGGAGAGTGAGGAAGTGGGAAAGAGAGAGGGAGGCGGGGGGGGGGGAAGCGAGGAAAGGGGGAAGCAACGTGAGCAAGCAAAAAAACACACACACACACACACACACACACACACACACACACACACACACACACACACACACACACACACACACACACACACACACACACACACACACACCCTTTTGAGTGTTCCAAGATGGCCTTGCGATGGTTTCATGGTTGTGTGCACGTTACACATCACAGATATACTGTTGGCACTCTGGAGAGTTGCTGCAAGAGGATAAATTCTGCTTGCTCGCTCATGTGAAGGGGGTGAGGAGGGATGGGGGGGGGCGAAATCAGGAAGGCAAACCCCCCTTCACTGTATTATCATTGTCGCCATGATGCGGGTGTTCCGTTTCCTTCACACACATCGTCATAATTTCTCACGCTTAACATTCAATGCACATTAATTTGTGTAAAACATTTTGAATATCTACCTTTGTACTCACAACATCGATCACGTCGTTTCCACAAATCGTTGAGGAATGTAATGATCGTGCGTGTGTTGGGCGCTGTATCGTATTAGTTATGTTTATCGTTGCTGGTCATAATTATTTCACTTGTTTTTTTTTTTCGTCATTTTGAAACTCGTCTACGATGACAGTTGAATGAGAAATGTGTAAAAATAATTTTTTTGTTTAACTATTTGAAGGGAAAATATCGTGTTCGTGCGCGTGACAGAGAAAGACGGTGTAATCGACGCGTCTCCGATTTGGTGTCACAGGTCTCGTTCCAAACTCTCGTTCCGTAAGGTGACAATAATTATATAAATATGTGTTGAGAAAATTAATCGGGTGGACGTTACCTGTTAGAATTTAATAAACCAGGTGGGTAAATCAAAAACGGACGATACTCCATCTCTGGGCAGGAAGTGACTGGCACGGACACGGTAAACATCTGGATGTAGACTACAGACGGAGTGCCAGATTTGAGGGTCAGTGAACACCATTCGGGTGGGGAATTGTTGCGGGAGAGGTGGTTACTCGGCCGGAGTTTCCTTGGTTACCGCTGCTCGTCACGGCCTCAACTGGCGACGTGTACATCACGGGAAGCTCGAATCCAGGGCCAGGCCGCGTCCTCACCGAGGGTGAACTTCGGTTTTCAGGAAACCAGACGACGACTACATCGGTTGAGTTACCTCATTGACATCGGGCTCGGTGACGAGGTGTTGTGTGTCCATTTGATAAAGAACGGTCATCGCGATATTTTACCACCATCCGTTGTCTAAAACAGGATATTCACTGGTGGCGCCGCAGGAGAACGGTTGTTGTGTCAAACCTGGTGTGTTCAATGTGGTTGTCGAGCTCCTCCTTGTGGCGTTGTGTTCCCGTGCTGTAGCTGGCGATTGTTGTGGTTGTGCGCGGTTGTAGGTGAAGGCGATGATTGTGATGATCGTAGTGGTCGTGGTGGTGGCAGCAATGCGATGTCGAAGCTGTTAGAAGTGTGGTGGTTGTGGTGGCAGCAATGCGATCTCGAAGCTGTTATAAGTGGTGGTGGTGGTGGTGGTGGTGGCGGCAAAGCAATCTCGAAGCTGTTAGAAGTGTGGTGGTGGCAGCAATGCGATCTCGAAGCTGTTAGAAGTGTGGTGGTGGTGGCGGCAATGCGATGTCAAAGCTGTTAGAAGTGTGGTGGTGGTGGTGATGGTGGTGGCAATGCGATCTCGAAGCTGTTAGAAGTGATGGTGGTGATGGCCATAAGGTTCTCGTTTGTATACATTACGGTGATGTGTTGTGATGGCGAATCTGTGGCGTTGTAGGTGACTGTTGTGGTGATGGCAACATGGTCCCTGAGTTGTTGAGGGTTGGTGGTGGTGCAGTGTTTTTTAGCTAGTGATGGTGGGAATGTAGTTCAGAAGGGCTTGCGTTAGTCTCCGCTAAATTTACATCTTCTCAAAAGTGTGACATCATTTTAATTCCTTTGTTTTATTGAGCTTTCTAAATTTTATTACTTGTAAATAAAATTAAACTGTACGTAAACATAATATGGATTAAAAACTTGGAAACCATTGTCTTGTTGTTCGTGAAAGACTGGCAGTGGTTTTAACTTTGGAAAGTTGCGTTACATGGAGCAGACATGCAAAGTTGTCTTGTTTTGTTGAGGTTTTGAACCAAAAGTCTCCTCGTACAGAGGTGCACTCTTTGACAAAACTACTGTACATCATACAATTGTTGGTCACTACAGTATGTGTTGTTAAGATAACATAAACTCTCACTAGGCAGGGCTACCTGGGAAGGAGTGACATATCTGGCTGGGTGGTTTCAGGACGTGTTGGACATTGAAAGGCTCTGGAGATATTGGTCTCATGGTGGTTACCTTTTGTCGGTGGCAGCCATGCCTGACCCTACATCCCAATATACATTTTATGTACGTCGAGGCCAATTGTGGTAGCGTAACACCGAACCCAGATTAAGAAGTACATGCTCCCAAATTTAAGGTTTCTAATGTACTGCATTTCGCTGTGAAAGAATAACGTCAAAACACACAACCTCAACAAACAAACACTTAAATATTTATAATAAGATTTATGATTCTGGCCAAATAGCAAAAATAAATAATGCTATCTTGGGTTACTGGTTGGACACTCATTGTCACGATGAAATCCAACCATTTAAAGAAACAACGACATTTTAACGAGACCAGCACTCGGTAGAGCGCATCCCGTTGCCAAGCTGAACAGTTTACGTGTTGTATCCCTCTGATAGGTGGATCTGCATCCGGACCTGAACCACAATCTCGTCGACTTGTTCTTGTCACCTACCCAACTCATCCACCAAATTTTGTCATAATCCGTGAAATATCGTGCTTCACCATATATTGTTTCTAGCCCCATCTCCCATTTTGGAAGAATCACTTAAAAAAATTCTCCGATCCGGATGAACACCCAAAATCTCTATTTATAATACCAAGCTTGCACACTAAAAACTCAGCTCTCCGTCACACGATCCCTATGAAATTGCTGAGGCACTTAGCGGACATGCCGACAATGTTTGGGAAGTCTTGGCGTTCCATAGTACCACTTGCATTTTGCACAATGCGTATTTTTGTCATTCCCCGTGTACGGTCTATCGTCTGCTACCAGCTATGTTGTACTGCTATCCCGTGCATGTGCACGGGTATCGCTTGTATAATTAATTCGTCCTTGTCACACACCCAACCTCTCCACAAAGTTTTGTAAATCCGTGCATAACTTTTTGAGTTATCCGAGTCAGAGACAGATAAACAGGGTTGAAAACATAACCTCCATCCACCTTCAGTGGTACAGGTAATGGCATAACGTTAATGTGGTTCACAGGTGTGCTATATTCTACAACCTTCCTGGAAATTTGAAATGGCTACAGTTGGTTTGTCCAATTTTACAACCATTTTTTCTTCCTCTTCCTCTACACCCAAGTCTTTCATGAACTGGCTGACCAGGCCTGACGCTGAACTCTGTAGTTAGCGTAAGATTTTGGAATTTGGTCACGGTGCCGGCGATAGTTTGCTGACTCTCCGTGAAGGACACAATGGGATCTTTAACATCCATCAAATAATGTCAGCAGACGGGACGCCCAGTTTAACTTCCATCTGAGGAACAGCACACACATTGATGAAACACCCCAGATGACGGTTTATAGCTGGGTCGGGAGACGGAGACAAACCAACGCGAGACGGCTTAGAGGGAGGTGTGCATACCTCGAGGCCATCCTGCCAGCCCTTATCATTTTCTGTCACATGAATTTGGCCATTTCCAATTGCTCCCAGCTGGTTTCATCACTGCTCGACTTTGTGCTCTTTTTCATGACCAAGAGCTGACACCTCTCCTGGAAATGAGACACCATCACACTCCACTGCATACCAGTCTCCAACCTTGATTTGTGACGTTTCTTCAGAGTGATTGTTTGGTACTTCTGCTGTGCCATCCCTTGCCATAATGAAAGGTGCCCCTTTTCCATTGTCAAATCTCATGAAGTGATATCTGGCACTTCTCATTGGCACAGCCACATCAAAGATGGCTTCTCGATGCAATGCCTTGTGATGTTGTATGTCTGATTGGGACAACTCTGCGGCGATCACATTTTGCATTACAGAAGTGGCTGCCAAAAAAACGTTGCGGTGTCCGTCGTGACCGTCTTGGACCCTGACCTAACATTCTGCCAAACGTCGAGCTTGACAGGTCCTCTGATGTCGTCCACCGGACCGTTGCCATGGGAGGTGCAGAAAAAATTCCATTCCACCTTCACTCTGTGCTTCCTCTCATGAACAGGAATGGCTACTGCAATAAATCAGTTCCTGAACTGGGATGATGGGGGCATCGTACTGCACTGCCACCAGCTTTGTATCCTCTGATGGGGCCTGAAAAATTTGAACTTACCATTGTAGAGAAATTGATGAAACAAACAATGTTATGACAGAAGGCCAAAGATCAAACTGTGTAAACTAGAATGGGCACTCGGTAGAGCGCATACCTTCGCCTCCGCTACTTTTTTGTTCTTGGCATGAGAGTGGGGGGAACAGAACAGTGAACATTTTGGTGTTGGTTTCATGCAAATCGGTTTTGATTTGACCGTGTTATGACAAAAACCGCATATTTTGAAAGGTCGTGACCCCACTGACCTTTGACCCCCAACCGCTAACAAGGGTAATTACGTAATTGTGTCATGCCGCCCATCACAAGATTGGGCAATGAATTCTGAACATTTTGGCATCGGTTACATGCCAATTAGATCAAAATTGACCGCGCTATGGTAAAAATACGAATTTGACCTTTCCGTGACCATGACCTTTGACCCGATCGCTCCCAAAATCTAATCAAATGTTCCTTGGATAATAGCCCATCATCCCACCAAATTTCAAGCGATTTGGTTTAATACTTTCTGAGTTATGCGAATAACAAACAAACACACATATTCACAACTAAATAAATACACAGCGACCAATACATAACCTTTCGTAGAATGCGAAGGTAAACATGGTGCTCAAGAAGAAAACAAGTTGGATTACGGATAAATCTATATTTGCTTTTGTGTTTATCACTGCCGTCTCGTGTTTTATCCCGTCACATTCATCAACTCATCATAATACAATCGCGCACAGACTTTCATGAAGCTTGGTAACTTTTGTAACAGTTTTTGTTGCTGTTTTTCTTTTTCTGAAGTAGTTTGGTCTCATCAGTTTTTAGCTCGCCTGCTCGAAGAACAGAGAGCTATAGCGACACCCCCGCGTGAGCTTCAGCGTGAGCGTGAAAATGTTAAAGTTTTTGGTGCAAGTTATTTCCTTTCTAATGGTTTTTATCAACCACACTATTTTTTACTGATTACAATGTACAAATACATATATTGCTTTAAATTTATTTGGATCAAACTTCACTGCAATGCTTTATAAAAAATATTATTCGACTAGTCTTTTAAAAACAATAAATGTATAAACAGGCGAGCATTGGGTGGCTTTGACACCAACTCTGGTTGGTAACTTGTGTTAGTCTGTAACACGTCAAGTTTCTGGTATTTCCATATCTTAATTGAGCAAGATCACCTTCATGATGTTCTCCCCACCAAAACTGTGTTCATTAAGCGCCAATTAGGAGTCTGTTGTTGTTCTTTGTTGTTTTTTTTCAATTTTCAAATTGGTATTCCTTGTAATTACTGATTTCTCAATACATAGCCTCCTAATTGGCACTTAATGAACACAGTTTTGGTGGGGAGAACGTCATGAAGGTAATTGTAATGATGATGATTATTTTTTTGAGACTGCATATTAAAATTGTACATTCATGAATGTTTGTTTCATATACCTGCGGGTACATACAACTAATTAAGGTGATGTTTCAAACCGAATTGCCCCGAAGATGTTGAGTCTTGGTGGTAGTGTGGTGCTGTCTGTGATGGTGATAATTTTGAAGATTGTGGTGATGGTGGTGGCTGCGTTTCTGGCAGTGTGGTGCTGTAGGTGATAATTTTGAAGATTGTGATGGTGGCAGTGATGTGTTTCTGACAGTGTGGTGCCTTAGGCAATGATTATTATGATGATGGTAATGGCAACATACTCCCGAAGCTATTGAGTGTTGGGAGTGGTGGTTGTGTGTGTGTGTGTGTGTGTGTGTGTGTGTGTGTGTGTGTGTGTGTGTGTGTGTGTGTGTGTGTGTGTGTGTGTGTGTGTGTGTGTGTGTGTACATCGAGGGTCATGAAAGAGCTCGAGCAACATGGAAGGGAACAAAATGGAAAGGGGACAACACCAACGGCAAAGTCAAAGTGAGATCAAGCGGAAGGGAGGATGACGAGCTGCACACAAGCTGAATGGAACACAGCAAAGAAGAGGAAAGGGAATGTGGGGATGAAACAGAAGAGGGACAAACCAACTGACAACAAATGAATGAAAAGAGGGGAGGGGGGTCGCAATGACCTGGAAAAAGGGACTGCTTGAGAATGAAGTAATTTGGGGGAGAAGAGATTATGAGAATGGATGGGGGATGACCTAGGGTAGTGGTGAACAGCTGTCTTGAAGACTGGAATCGGATTGAACAGAATGGAGAAGTTTCTTACACAGGTGAGAGAAAAGAGGAACAAATGATTGGAAGTGATTTTGGAAGTTCAACAAGAAAAGGGTTACTGGCAGACAATGTATGCCCTGCAGAAATCTGGGAGGGACAGAGCTGAGAGAGGGCAGAGGGTGCAAGACCAAAAAAGAGGAGGTAGAATGCAGAAAATGCACCAACCTGCATGCGGGAGTGACAGGCCTAGACACTCAGCTTCGTCCTGGGAGATTCCAATGATTTTGAGGGCCTTGCTTTTCATGACATCAAGAAGGGCAAGGTGTGAGGCAGGGCCGCCAGCCCAAAGGGCAGACCAATAATCCATTAAGCTGTGAATGAAGATTGTGAAGATGGTTGGGGGTGGTACTGCAATCTCAAAGCTGTGGTGCTGTAGGTGATGGTGATTGTTGTGATGACCACACAAACTTTATTTTGTCTGTTACAATACATTGCTTATTGCAGTCCACTTTTATGGGGCAAATTGTGGGCCTTTGTGGGGCAAATTTTCTTTCTCTCAATGAAAACACCTCTAAGCCCTCACACTGCTGACTTTTAATGGTTTTAGGAACTGAGGATTCTGGGTGAGGAAATGGTTTTATGAACCATGTGACAGCTGATGGGCAATCTGTAGTCTCTCGAATAATGGCGGACATCATCCCGACCAGAAGGTCATTTTGTTTCATGGTATTTCCCACAATCTCGCTCTGTTTTAAACCAATCTATATCCATGAAACTGCCTCAAACAAGATCTCTGGTCATGTCGTCTTCCTGGCAATGTGATCTGTACATATAAACATGCGTGAATCGGAATATTTCAGTCGGAGCGAAACGCGGTCAATGCCGTAGACAGGGTACGACGGAGAACAACTACATTCATTCTGGGCCTACCTAGACTAAGCTATGATGAGTGGTTGAAAGAGACAGCACTTTCAATGACAAAGGAGACAAATGCGAAGGGATCTGATCGAGATGTTTAAGATGATGAAACGTGTCGACAAAATAAGTGCAGAAGAGTTTTTCATCAGAATGGACAGTTGACAGGATGAGGGGTACAGATTAAGAGTAAAAAAAGAGGAGAGTTGAGATGATAGTAAGGCAGTCAGTCTTTCACTCACAGAGTGGTGAATGCATCCTAATGGTGTTCCTACAAGGGTAGTGACAATAGAGTCAGTGGATAGTTTTAAAACCAAGTTTGGTCTACTGGTATGTGGAAGTAGTGGGTATGTGGAGGGGTACGAAGATGTTGGCATGTGTGATGGCGCAGGCTTGATGAGTTTAATGGCCTCATGTGTTGAAAATCCTTGTAAATGGTGATAAAATTTGCGCAAAGTAGAGCATTTGAAATGTCCAAGGTAGCAAAATCCTAGGAAATGGCCATCTCTGACCACGATTCAAACTTTTTGCCCATACGGGAAAAATGTTCTCTGA
>NC_140978.1:1142425-1242425 GCF_056783735.1 Eptatretus burgeri
TTGCTCACCCTCTCGCTGTTCTATTCTCCCTCTCATTTGCTCAAGGTCATCTGCCATCTGCTTGGAAATCAGCAAACATCACTGCCCTGCATAAAAAAGGTGCAAAAACAGATCCCTGCAACTACAGACCAATCAGCCTTCTCCCAATCATCAGCAACATTATGGAATCCATCATCGCTTCAGACATTAAATCCTTCCTCTTCTCCAATGGCTTGATTTCCGATCATCAATCTGGATTCAGACCAGGTCACTCTACCCTGGATATGCTGGTTCTGCTCTCCCAACAATGGATGGAGGTCCTCGATGCCATACATTAAATCAGAGCCATATCCTGAGACATATCACGTGCTTTTGACATGATCTGGCACCCTGCCCTGCTCACCAAACTTTCTTCCTATGGTATCCAAGGCCATCTCCACTCATGGCTCGCAGACTTCCTCTCCTGTCGCAGACAACGTCTGGCCCTAAATGGAGTTCTTTCATCCCCTCTTCCTGTCCAGGCTGGAGTTCCTCAAGACAGCGTTGTGGGCCCTGTTCTTTTTCTGGTTTTCATCAATGATGTCTCTGACTCTGGAAAATCCTCTTTGTCTCTTTGCTGATGACTCCACCCTCTGCCGTACCATCGGTCATCCCTCAGACCGGCAAGCATCAGCTTCTTCGCTCACTGCAGATCGGGGTAAAATAACAAACTGGTCCAACATGTGGAACATGTCTTTCAATCCAGACAAATCTCACACTCTCATTATGTCTCTCCGAAAGGACCGTTTAGGAAACTCCCCCATCCACTTTCTCAACAATCCTCTGGAAGAAGTCTTTTCTTTCAAGCTTCTGGGTCTCACTATCTACCATGATTTTTCCTGGGAAAGCCACATTTCCAACCTGGCCTCCAAAACCAGTCGCCGACTGGGAATCCTCCGTCGTGCAAAGTCCTTCCTCGGCTCACCTGAGCTCCTGACAACTTACAAAGCTTTCGTCTGCAGCCTGATGGAGTACTGCTCTGCCCTCTGGCCTGGTGCTCCTGCCTCCCACCTTTCTCGGCTTCACGCTGTGGAAACCAGGGCATTTTGGATCATTGGCATCTACCGCGATGAAGCTGAGTCTTTGGGCCTCTCACTCAATCACCACAGGTTGGTCGGTGGTCTTTCTGTCTTCTACTGTCTCCTCTCCAGCCTCACCCCCCTGCTCTCTCTGCGATTTGTCCCCACCACATTTCCGCAGGGCGCTCAAGGTCCGCCAACAACCCCCTTCTGGTAAAACTAACAAAATCACAAATCACTGCTCACCTTCACTCTTTCATTCCTCTTTTTTTTCCCGCCTTTGGAATAAACTCCCTCACTCTATTCAATCCCATTCTTCCCACCAGGCCTTCAACACAGCTGTTCACCACCACCTCTTATCATCCCCCATCCAAATCCTTGATCTTTTCTACCCCCGTTAATCTACCCCAAGCCCACCTACATCAAATTCCCTGCTTTCCTTCCTGAAAGTCCCTGTAATGTCCATCTTGTATTCCCCATGTTCCCCACCCCATCCCTCTCCCTTCCACAGATCTCCTGATGTCTTTGTTCCCCACGGTTTTGTCCTTCCCACTCCCGCCCCTCTTGTCTCATGTCCCCCTTGCTGTGCGTTTTGTGTTAGCTCTCACATGAGCCTCGACAAGGTATACAAACGACAACAAAAATCAGAGCGGAGGGAGAAAGTAGATGGATACAGACATTGAAGAGACGCAGTAACTATGAGGGGTAGGGGAGTACGTAAAGGGTGGACAATATGAACACTTAAGCAAAATTGTGTTTGACCAGTTTGTGATTTTTGTCAAGGTCTGAGGAGAGGGTGGAAGCTGCTGCCTGTCTGTCTGTCAGAAGGATGAGAGATGTGGTGGCAGAGAGTGGAGTTATCAGTCATCAACAAAGAGATAAAGAGGATTTTCCAGGGAGTCAGTGAGATCATCGATTAAGAAAAGGAATAACATGGGGCCGAGACCACTGCCTTGGGGGTACTCCAGCCTTGACGGTGAGGAGATGAAAGGGTTCCGTTGAGAGCCACACGTTTGCTTCGAGAGGGGAGGAAGTCAGTATTCCGAGAGTGGAGTTGGCTGGATTCCATGGGCAGACAGTTTGTAGACAAGGGCAGGATGCCAAACTGTATCAAAAACTTGAGATGTGTCCAGAGATGGCCCTGATCTCATGTCTGGTATTGAGGGACTCCATCCATGGTTGGGAGAGTAAAAACAGCATGTCCAAGGTAGAGTGACCAGGTCTGAATCTGAATTGATCTAAGATGAGGCTGTTGGAGAAAAGGAATGATTTTATGTCGACTGTGATGATGGATTCCATGATCTTGCTGATGGTTTTTTGTCAAGCTCATTGGGCTGTAGTTAAGGGGATTGGTTTTGCACCTTTTTATGTAACGCTGTGATGTTGGCTGATTTCCAAGCGGCTGGAAGTTGACCAATGGTAAAGTACAGGGTGAAAAGGGCAAGAGCAGCAGAGCAGGTCTTTGGGACAGGTGAGCTGATGCCATCTTATCCAGTGGCATCAGCCAGAGTTGAGGGTTGTCAGAAGCTTTTCCCCCTTTTCAGGGGCAAAAGATGCAGAATTCAGGAGCAATTGGGTATGAATGGGAATGATGAGTACACAGAGGGGGAGGGGGTTGAGGGTTGGGACACAAGATTTGGAAGCAAACACAGAATTGAGGCATTCGGCCTTCTCACGAGCGGAGTCGGCTGTGGTGCCATTTGAAGTGAGGGGAGCATACACCAGTGACGGACTTGACAAGGCACCACCAGGTTTTCGAGGAGGGAGACGAGTTTGAAAGCTCATCCTTGAGATTGGTCAGATGTTGGTGTTTGTTCTCCTGAGAGGAGACACACACTTGTGAGCTTTGTGGAATGATCTGAGGTTGCCTTCAGTCGGATTTGCTTCCCAGGAGGAGAATCCAAGTTGTTTCAAAGCAACAGCCTCACCACAGGATTCAGAGGACCAAGAGCGGGAGGACGGGTAAGATAATTGAAGACGAGATTGGATGTGGAAGCAGGTCACACTTTATGACCGACGAATATGTTGGGTATGTGGCTAGCGAGATCGCGGATGTCGGGGTCTGACCCAACTTGAAAGCTGTGTTGGGTAAGCTGTTCTATGAATTCACTAGTTACTTCTGCCACCGAAGGTGAAGGAGGTTATGTTTTCACCCCTTTCTGTGTGTTTGTCTGTCTGTCTGTCTGTCTGTCTGTGTACAGGATATCTCAAAAAGTTGTGGACGGATCCGGATGAAATTTTGTGGACAGGTTCGTTGTGTAACAAGGACGAACGGACTAGATTTTCGTGAAGATCTGGATCCGGATCTACTCGGATTTTAAAATGATTCTTCACCATTAAGAGATGGTGACAAAAACGATATATAGCACGATATCTCAAAAAGTTGTGGACGGATTTGGATGAAACTTGGTGGACATGTTGGGTGTGTGACAAGGAAGAATCGATTCGATTTTTGTGAAGGTCTCATTCCGGATCCAATTACGAGAATTTTTAAAGTGATTCTTCACTATTTTTTTTTGTATACATTGTCGAGGCTCCAATGAGGGCTAACACACAATGCACAAGGTGAGCAGGAGACAAGGGGGTGGAGAGGGAAGGTAAAAACAGTGGGGAACAGAGACATTAGGAGATCTGTGGAAGGGAGAGGGATTGGATGGGGTACAGAGGGTAAACAAGATGGACATTACAGGGACTTTCAGGTCCTTGCACAACAGGGACTTTCAGGAAGGAAAGCAGGGAATTTGAAGGAGGTAGGTTTGGGGTGGATTGACGGGGGTAGAAAAGATCATGGTTTTGGATGGAGGTTTTGGTTTTGGATAAAAGAGGTGGTGAACAGCTGTTTTGAAGACGTGGAAGGGAGGGTGGGATTGAAGAGTGTGGGAGTTTGTTCCAAGGGTGGGGAAAAAAGAGGAATGAAAGAGGTGAACGTGAGCAGTGATTCTTGATTTTGGTAGATTTACCAGAAGGGGAATGCTGGTGGAACTTGAGTGCGCTGTGGAAATATGTATGCGGGATGAGGGGGGGCATATCGCAGACAGAGCGGGGGGGGGGGTGATACCAGAGAGGATATGGTAGAAGACAGAAAGACCACCAACCTGCCTGCAGTGAGAGTGAGAGGCCCAAAGGTGAGAGGTGGGAGCACCAGCCCAGAGGGGAGAGCAGTACTCCATGAGGCTGCGGGTGAAAGCTTTGTATGTGGTCAGGAGCTCAGGTGGGCCCAGGAAGGACTTTGCACGACGGAGGATGCCCATTCGGCGACTGGCTTTGGAGGCCAGGTTGGAAATGTGGCTTTCCCAAGAAAGGTCATGGCAAATAGTGAGACCCAGAAGCTTGAATGAAAGGACTTCTTCAAGAGGATTGTTAAGAAAGTAGATGAGGGTGGGGGGGGGGGGGTGGAAAAGCTTGAAGCATAAAATTGTGGCCAATGTTTGGCAAAGACTATAGAGTGAAATGAGCATTATGGATTGTTCCATTTTTAAATGAGGATGTGTGAATCGTACACTAATGTTCCCATTTTCTGTGCCTCACCAGAATGGCTTCTTGCTCTTTGTTGCTGCAGGCAGAATGAGATGACAATGAAGAACCGTTAAGTTATGTCTGCCATTGGAAGAGAGCCGATGTCATCAGGCAAGTGGCGTGAGCATTTTATCACTGGTTGGTTGATAAAAATGAATTTTGTTACAATTGTACGTAGAAAGGTTTTCCTTTGTGGCGTTTTAACGTACTGAATGAAATACTTCTGCTGTTGTGACATAAAATACATAGCACGGGTGATTTGTCTTGAGGTCGTCACCGAAGAGTGAAATATTATCAAGATGGAGCTTTTGAGTTGTGATAGTGCATAACTAGAATAGAAAGATGGACAACAGTTATTTTGAGTCTCGAAAGATGTTGTAGGAACAGGGCTCAGCATTTTATTACCTCCACCACCGAAGGTGAAGGAGGTTGTTTTCTCCCCCTTTGTCTGTGTCTATTTGTCTGTTTGTGTACAGGGTATCTCAAAAAGTTGTGGACGGATCCGGATGAAATTTTGTGGATAGGTTGGGTGTGTGACAAGGACAAACTGATTAGATCTTGGTGAAGATCCGGATCCGGATCCGACGACTATAATTTTAAAAGTGATTCTTCACCATTGAGAGATTGGGCTAAAAACTATATATAGCACGATATCTCAAAAAGTTGTGGACGGATTCAGGTGAAACTTGGTGGACAGGTTGGGTGTGTGACAAGGAAGAATCGATTCGATTTTGGTGAAAATCTGGATCTGGATACGAGAATTATTTAATTTTTGATATAGCACTGATACAGCATGATATTTAAAAAAATGTATTGGGCCCAATATGTTCTCGTGGATCAGGCATTGCGTGGCGGAGGTATGCGCTCCACCGAGTGCCCTTCAAGTCTAAAAATGTTTTTCATATAGTTTTACAATACTGCCATTTTATGTTATAAAACGATGGATAAAATAAAAAGAACGCTAATTTACATCTGCCAAGCAACGTTTTGGTCATTAGCTCTTTGTCGGAGCAAAAGAGTCCCGAAGTGTCAACTTCTCCTTGCTTCCCACGTTCAGTTAGCATACGTCGATCAACATTCCATCAATTTCATTCATCGTTCTACCTGTCCACCAAAGCGGTTCGACACTATCCTTCACGAGTCTGACTGGTTCTTCATTCCATTGCACATGAGAGTTTTGCTTTGCATCGTTTGCTTTGACGTAATGTCTACATGGCTTTGCAGGAAGCTATTTTGAGCCAATTAAATGAATGAACAATGTTGAAAGTCCAGTTTGCTTTGTGTTTACACCCCTGTGTGAAAATTCTTGTTTTCTCTGTATTAATTATGGCAGGCTTTCTGTTGGCATGCACTTTGAAATGCAGCTTTATGTATGTTGTGTATTTTGTCATTTGGGTTGTGTCTTGTGTAATAACCGATAATGGCCTTAAGTCTTCTTTTTTTCCTGTTTTTTTTATAGCTCACCTGGAACATAGTTCTGGGGAGCTTATGGGATGGCTCGCTGTCTGTCCGTCTCTCTGTCCACAAATACTTGCAACTTCTTTTCTGAAACTACACATACGATTTCGATGAAACTTTACCACAACCTTCATCACCCTTTATGTACTAAAGTTTGTTCATGGCATTAAAAAAAAAACTCGGGGCCCCAAGGGGGTCTACGGGGTTGCCCCCCAAAAGAGGTATTTGCTTTCTTCTCAGAAACTACACATGTAATTCCGATGAAACGGCGACGTAGCCCATCCTTGAACGGCTTGTTGATGGACATATCGAGGGGCTGCATGAGCGACGTCATTCCGCCGAGGATGACGACTATATCGGTGTTGGTCTGACGGAGCAGCGCTTTGGTGTCAGTCTTGTGACAACTGAACGCATCCAGGACAAGCATGCTCCCTCGTCAGGAGAGACTGCCATCTGACCTACCACTCCAGACCGCGCACCCAGTCCTGAACTAGTCCCTCGTCTATCCACCCCTTTCTGCTGCACACGGACAATGACACTGGCTAGAAACTTGTCTTTGGGCATTGTCTTCCTCTTCAACATGACATACGCGGGAAGCTTACCACCGTCTGCAGTGCAGGCGAGCATGACGGTGAATCGGTCCTTCTCATGACCAGTAGTGTTGATCGTCGCATTGCGCGCAAGCTTTTTCGAGGTGGGTGCTCCGTTATTAGACTCTAGCTTTTGTGAATAATTCTTCTTTTGATGTGAGATCAGGTGTTCTTCTTTTGTGTTTCTGATCTAGATATTCTTCTTGTGTTGCGTTTATAATGGCGTTTTCAGAGCCGCGATGCTCTAGATACGCCATGCACCTAAACTTCGGGTGTCTCCGGATGTTTCCAAGTGTGGCTCTATTCAATTTCCGCACGCGGTTAAATAAACACTGCACTCTTAACCTGAACCGACTTTGAAAATTTAAATGGTGGAATTGAGCTGAACAGCAGTTCTGACTGCTACAAAAAGAGTGTTCATTGGGAATAGAATTGAAATTAAGCATCGATCATTTTTAAGACAGACTTCTTTATTTATTTATTTTCTATACCTGTGTATTAACCACACCCCCAACTTTTTCCTTTTTTTTCCGATTAAAAAAAGTGCGGTTTATACGCTGAAAAATACGGTAATGTATTCAATGGACATTAATACTGTTGCGAATTCGCGCTCGCCGGCGTGCGATTGGCCACGTGACTCGAATCGCGGCACGTCGCCCACCGGACGGACAATTCTGTCGTGACCCTCTTGGACCAACGCCGGGAGCTAGTCACGGGTGGGCCTTTTGGCCTCACCACGATCGTGCTAATCGGCCACCCACGTGGGATAGGGTTGTTCGCCAAACTCGACCAACCTAAGTACCCACGCGGATGGTAGACCGGGCGATCGCACCTCGCCGCAGGTCGACTCCGGACACCGGCCGCTTAAGCGGTCCGTTCCGTACTATCAGGATAACCGAGCGGTGTTATCGTCGGCCTCGACGGTTCCAATTAATTATCGGGCGTATTAAGCCCACGACGAACCCATGACGTGAAGCAAGATGGAGATTCAACCAAAGAAAAGGACGCAGCGAAACGGGGAACAATTCAACATGCAAACACTTTATTCACACCGACACAGAGCACACATATAGCAATTAAAACAATTATGCACAAAGAGCAAATGTAATACGAAAAACAATAAAGCAACGACGACGCAGAGCTACAACCGATTAAGACCGACACACGGCAACACTTAACAGTTTTACTTCACCAGACTGGCGCCACACACACACGTTAACACAGAACCCAAAAGAAATGGAAGTCGCGACTTCCCTGAGCGTGTCGAGTCCCTCTCCGACGTCCGTCGACGTGGTCCCGCCTGGCCGCGACTCCGTTCCCGAGCGTGGGAGGCGAGTCCTCTCCTGCGTGCCTCGCGCCTGCACGTGTTGGCCACTCGACGCTACGGACCGAGTGTTCGGCGCTATCCCAGCGTGGATAGAGGGGGGGGGGGAAGCGTGGATGGCCAAAGTCGGGAGAGGGGAATGGCGGACGCTCCTTCCCGCCAGCAGGGTCTTACAACTGCCCCACAAAAGACCCGGCCAGCGGCCACCAGGACGAGCGAGCCGGAAGACGAGAGCAACCACGAAGCAAGAGCATCCACCAAGCAAGAGCATTGACCAGCAAGAGCATTGACCAAGCAAGAGCATCTACCAAGCAAGAGCACCTACCAAACTGCTTCCCCCGTCTCCGACTTTTATATCCTCGGAGCTCCGCCCTGTTGCTCCGCCCCGTTCTTTGCTCCACCCCCCTTCGAGGTGCTTCGAGAAAGGTCTCGAAGAGGGGTGTTCCTCCTCCCTGGCCGCGTCACACCACGCATCCACCAATCGAGCGTCAGCTGCCCTCCCCTCGCTTCTCTCCCCTCACACCAAGTGCGGAGAAGAATGGTGCGAAAAGCCCACCGAGCGTCCTCGTTGGTTTTTATTTGAAATAAAAGATAGAGAAAGAAAAACGACTGACTCAAAGCGTCGCAGCCCGGATGGATCACATAAAATCCCTCTATACAACGGGTTTGGGCTAACTACACATGTACTTACAGAGATATCTCACCTACGGGACCTGAATGGTGGTTTGCGAATTTCCACAACCGTAACAATACTTTTTATCTGTGACAGCACAAAACAGCTCAATATGATTGATGAACAGAGGATTATAAAGGACTGTCAGCAAAAACATTTATTATGAAACAAAAAAAAAAAAGAGTAAAGAACTAGAGTTCAAAGAACACTTTACCCCACACAGTCTTGAGAAAAGGGCATGGGAAAGAGGGCTTTTTATTTTTTTTAAATAACTCTTGCTTTGCATTTCTGAGCGCAATCTTTATTCCCGATGAGCCAGAATTTGGTTTGAATGTTGATATTCCCCAATGCTGAGCGGCAAATTTGATTGGTTGAGACGGCATAATATTTTACCAAGAACTGCAAAAACTGGAGGTTTTTGGAAATCAGAAAATGTGATTTGTGTTCTGCAGTGTTCAGATATATTGTGGGAGGAGCAGTTCGTGCGTGTGTGGTTTTTGATCAGCTTGAAACCTACACACCAAACAGGTCTTGTAAATCCATGCACTGTGTTGGATACTCTAAGGTTATGCTGCCCTGTTCTTCCACTCTTCCTTTTTACTGTTTCAAAGTCCCATTATTTGCCTCTCACTGTCTCCTGGCTAATGTGTCGAGACAATCAGTGGGGTATAACTTCCTGGCTAACACTACGTGTGGACTATGCTAGACCAATGGAGGAAAAGACACTACGAACTGGGTACATTGACAATGAAAGCAATATATTTACAGCAAGGGCGAGGAAAGAAATGTGGCACAATCAGCAAGGGATTTATTACAAAAGAAAATATGTATAGCAGGGAAAGCAAGGATTGGTGAAGTGCGGCAAACCAAATGCAATTATTTATAAGAGAGACAGAGACAGAGACTGAGACTCTCTCTCAGTCTCAGTCTCTCTCAGTCTCAGAGAGAGACATAGACAGAGAGACAGAGAGAGACGGAGAGACAGAGATTAACCCATTCTAAACGTATATTAACATGACAGGCACCATCAGAATCATTTCCAGAAGAAGTTACGGAGACGGAGACGGAGACGGAGACGGAGACGGAGACGGAGACAGACTTTGAGGTGGTTTTGACCTTTTAGCAGGTGAGGTCGATGGACCAACACAAGCCCAGTCCCTGAGGAGGGGGAAGTAGGGGAGAAAAACTGAGGGTATTTTGGTGCATGGTCAGAAGGAGGTGTGGTGAGGGGTGCCGAGATATGCAAATGAAGTGCGGAGAGGAAGGTGCAAAGATGTGGATCAAGGGGGTTGGAAACAAAGCAAAGAACGTGTGAGAAGATAGTTCTGAAGTGAAGCGTAAAGTGGTCTGTACTTGTAAATGCTGAGGTTTATCTAAACTGTTTCCGGTCTGGCATCTGGTTTTCCCGCTTGTTCCGCACTCAGCTCTGTAGGCTCTGTTCCGCTCCGTTCCACTCGCTCCATCAAGCTCTGCTGTTCACCGCACTGTGACCCCAAGATTGCTCAGCCATTGAACCAAGCCCTTCTTTATAATCCCTTGGGGGTGATGCTTGGAAGCGGATCAGGTGGAGTGATGGGTGTTTGTCAGCACCCTCAGTCGTGTATGGATGATTACCCCGGTGCTAGCTCAGCCAATGTGAAGATTCGGCAGCAAAAATAGCCTGTCGCTTTGCGCTCTCCGGTCATGAACACATGCTGAACACCCAATGAGGGCTGTAATTGAGCGGAGCGCTAGGGCTTTCTACACGACGTTGAATCGAGTCTCACACATGCTCATGCCCTAAGTTAGACGCCAGAACATCCAGACTCGAGTATCTACGATGGTGCGTTGGACTCCCCCGTCTCCTGCCAGTCCAGAGAGAGGTGATGAATGTCGGTGGTTGATGCTGGTTGTGAGATGGCAGTGGTGGTGTAGCATCGTGGTTGTTGGTTATTCGGTGGCTGTTAATGGTGAAGGTAAGCGAGCGTGTGTTGTGGTCTGATGGTGTGGTGATGTTTCACAAAGGCGTTGTGGTGGTGTATGAAATGTTTCAACATTGGGGTTCGAGTCTCGTGAAGTCTGAAGTGTAACGTCTGTGGGATAATGGTGCACATATGCAAATGAGGTGCCCCTGTCGCTGTGGTCCTTGGTGTGCATGTGTGCGTGAAGGAAGGAGAGGTTCGTGTGTGCCGCAAAGCAAACTAATGTATAGCATGAAAAATGGGTAAAGGAAAGAAAAAGCACTAGCTAAAGCCCTCGCAACGCACATTGTCCCATGAACCCACTCCACCGAAGGGAAGGGCTACCTAAAACGACTACTGTCTTGGGAACTGCTGTATGTTGTGTTCCATTGCCTCGGGGGAGTGCCGGTTTCGCAAAACTGCAATATATATGTATATATGTATGGTCTTCGAGTTTGCGTTAACGTACTTGGTTTAATAGAAATGATTTCACAATTAAATGTTTTCCCAGATGGGAGCAGATTTCTATTTTTCTTTTCTGTTTCTGCACTTGAGGATGAAACAGGCTTGATGATTGTACAGTTTGTATTTTACATACAGCCTCCAGTTTGTTTGCTCATGGCAGGTGTGTGTTCCTTTTTGCAATAATCATTGGACCTTGAGTATTGCAGCTGCAGGGACTTTCTTCTGATAATGGGATGCAGTAAATTGCTCTCCTTAAGTAGGGAAAATTTATTGTCACTGTGCACTTTGGGTATGTACCCCCCCTCCCTAAAAATCCCCAACAACAACAAAGCCTTTAATTCTTTTTTCTTTCTCCTTTTGCAGACAGCTGCCCTGTGGGCAGACAAGCGAAGAACCCTTCCATGCAAGCTATTGTTCAGGTAACCAGAAAAATAAATTTGGAAGACATGAATAAGTTATCATGAGGCCACCTATTTATTATGTACACATGGGAAAGAAGGAGGGGGTTGCGATGTGCAAATTTCAATTATTAATTATGTAAACGTTTTTTTAAGCTCCTGCTCCCCCCCCCCTCCATCCCAATATATTTTTCACATGTGCTTTTCACCATCTGGCAATGTTAGTGAATTCATTCATTGTATATACAGCCTAAGACTGCTGGTTGTATCATTGCTGGGAGTGTGGCTGTGCCACTGATGCAGTGTCATGGAATCCATCACCACTGCTGATGTCAAGCCTTTTCAATTTTCAAAAAGCTGGACATCTGACCATCAGTTTGGATTCCAAACCGGTCACTCTGGATTCCAACAAGTATAATAAAAAGAAAAAAGTAAAAAAGGAAGACATCAGATAGCATAGGAGACTGTATAAAAAATGGCAAGGGAAATGTTATGTTTTGGATGAAATGGAGTGTGTGCATGTGTGGTTTTTATTTTATTTTAAGATTGCAGTAAAATGCTTTTAAAACATCCTCTATTGCAAATCCACTTGGAATTATGGTCAACAAACTTTTTTGTATATGCCAAATTTGTTTAATCACCTTGTCTATGTAGGGTTTTGAATATGTATATATTATGTTCCAATATTTACCTTGACAGACAAACCTGTGATCACCTTGTGTATCCTAACTTTATGGGGCGATTTGGTTCAATGCATTACGTTTTGCCTTTGCCAGGAGGATCAGCACGATCCAGAAGCTGGTGGTGTTTCCAGTATGCTCGGCTCACCTGAGTTTTTACGAGGTGATATGGCTAGCATGATTGAGATTGGTACATCGAGTGCAATTCCAACACAGAAGCGTGGTGCTGATGATGCTGCTTCACTTTCCAATAACAATAGGGTACTTCATGTTGATCACTCATGTAACCCACAAAAAGGATGTATTCCCACTTTCAGAAATGGTAACTGCATGGACTCGTTACAGGGTTGGGATAATGGTGAATCGACCCCTGAATCAGGTGGTGAAAACTGTAGCAAAGCCAGTCTATTTTCAAGTTTGGGGCAATTGGGAGAAGAAGCCAAAGGACATTTGACAAAGAAAGAGGACCTTTGCCATGCACTAGAAATAGGTGCCTCTGGGGAAATGCAAGATGAGCTTTGGACATTGCTGGAGGCCATAAGCTTTGCAAGTGAGCATCTGCAAGAGGAACTTGTGCAAGCACAACATCGTGAACTTCTTTTGGCACGTGAGGTCGCTCGACTTCGAGAAAGAGACTGTGACCTCGGAAGAGACCCTGCACATGGTGATGGGAAGGAGAGTCAGCGCCTCATCGAGTTGGAGAAAACTACAGAAAGGCTGCAAGATGCTGTGTCGGCTTTAGAAAAGGCGAACATGGTGCTGCGTGGAAGGTTGGAAAGCAGAAGCCGAGAGATGGGCCATTGTTTGATGATTGACGAAGGAGGTTTGCTGCAGCACACTGGAGGTGGCAATATCGGATTGAAAAGTGCCGTTGAGATAACAGGATTTCAACTGGAGGATGAACATGCCAATGTTTTGGGGTGGGAAAGTGAAGGCAAATCTGCTCATGAGGGTCTTGCAGTGAAAGTATGTCAATTAGAGAAGGAGAAATGCGAGCTCGAATCAGAACTGGTTCAACAGCAAGCCAGCATGCAGTCTTTTGTTCGAAATTACAGCACATTGAAACATCGCATGCACAGTGTTGATACCAATCTGGAAGATGTAAAGGTCAGACTGGCAGAGACAAAACGCTTGAATAGAGTTTATTTGAAAGAGCTGAAGCGTCTGCTTCACCGTTACGAGGACCTTCGCTTGCATGCTGGAGTTCTTGAGAAAGAACGTGGCACATTCCAAACAGTCTTGCTTGAAAAGCAGACGCTTGAGCAAGAACTAGAGTCGGAGCGAGCTGCGAGGGCAGAGGCCGAGCAGCAGTTGGTGGAAGAGCGTCGTCAGGAAGGGTGTATTGCTGGACAGAATGAGGTGCTGAGTGATTGTGATGAACATGCGAGGTACCAATTAGTGGATAAAGAGAAAAGGGCCTTGGAAGTTGAATTGGCCAATAAAGATCGTCAACTGGCTGAACTACGAGATCAATACGAGCCTGTGGTGCACCAACAGGATGGTGAGAACAAACTGAACTTCCCAGGACTTATCTGCTGGCTTTGTTTGTTGTTTAATATTGTGAAATTGCTCAGCAACTAAAATTTTTATGCCTCTGCCGAAAAGTTGCCAGAGGCATGATTGGAAGTGTTATCTGATTGCCAATAAGCATAATGATAGCTTAGAGCAAAAGCATCTTCTTTGTAATAACCTTGTTATTGTGACTGCTTATCGATGCAGGCTCTGCAGGGCCGCCCCAGCAGAGGGGTTTCCCCTCCTACCCGGGTGATGTATCGACCCCTCTGAGCCTTGCCATACATGGTCTAATAGAGGAGCGGAGTGCATTGCAGCGAGAGCTAGCGAGTGAGGCCGCAGCACGGCACCAGCTCGAGGTTGATGGACTGCGCTGGGAAGAAGAGCGTTTGCTGCTTTCTGCCTGTCTTTGTACTGTAGAGAAGGAGAGGAACCTTCTGCAGGCAGAAATGCGTGAGCTGCACAGGTAGGATGTTCTGGAGAGGTGACCATTTCATCATATTTGATTTGTGGAAAAAAAAAGATTACAAAAGCACATCCACTGTAATGTGCCATATTGATTGTACTGACATTGTTTCTCCATCCATGAAGAGACAAAACATGGCAGAAAAAACATTTAGCAGGTTTTTGGATACACTTGCCCTGTTTTTTTTTATTTTTTAATATTTTCATACACTGTTGAGGCTTGTAGAGGAGCTGGAACACAGAGCCGATCCAGATGCAACAGAAAAAAAAGGAACAGGAGAAATGGAGCGGGAAAACGCCAACAGCAGGGTTTAGGGCCAAAATAGGGGGAGACTTGGAGAAGTAAGGAATCTGGGGAAGAATGAGGGCTATGGGAGGATGCACGAAGGGGATACGATGGATACAGAAGCAAACTCTCAGGAAGTAAATTTTTTTTTTGCAAACTTGGAAAGAGCTTGGCTTGGAAGGAGTTAACGGGGGTAGAAAAGATAATGGTTTTGGATTGGGGATGATCTGAGATGGTGGTTAACAGCTGTCTTGAACCCCTAGAGGGCAGATTGAGATTAAAGAGGACATGGAAATTGGTTCCACAGGTGGGAGAAAAGAGGAACGAATGAGTGGAGGTTGGAGTATGGTGTACCACTTTTGCAAAAGTAGTTGCTGGAATGAAGCACTATGTGCCTATCGATTCCACTGGTGAAGTTAGGTGATCGACCAAAGTTTGAAAATTTTCCCGCCTTTTTTGACCGCGGGCCGCCATTTTGAAATTTCAGGAAAAATCCATATTTTTGGAAATAATATTGATTTTTGAATATTTTAAAAATATATATTTCTCTGTGCTTGGATGGCCGAATGCACTTCAGTAGGCACCATTATGATAGTAAGTTCCCGTAAATATTATTCACAAACTTTTCCCGACATTTTGAGAAGGGGTTGCCATTTTGGAAATTCAGTGAAAATCGTATATTTTGTGTATATCTAATGAAAAAAATTTTTTTTTTTTTAAATTCTTTGTGTACTTGCAGATAAACCTTGACTGACCAATGGTCAGGGCTCCTGTGGCTATGTGGGACAAGTTCGCAAGCTACACGAAATTTTGCGAAAGTGCTAATTCTTTGCGTGTCGTAAATGATCGAGCTGAAAGAGGAATTAAGCTTGTGTCTGACTTTATTCATATGTGCAATGACGAGAAACAACGTCAAGCATTGCTACAGTGCGTGGAAGAGCAGAGGAAGCTTTACCCAGACTATACAAAACAAACGCTATGTTCTCTATAAGATATCTATGTGGTTGCTTGTTTGCTAGATTTTTATGTTGTCATATATGAAAACCATGTCGCTTAAAACATATTTGGTTGTTCTCATAATTAATTGATCATGCTCTCATTTGTCTTTAATAATGTCTTTATGAAAACGCTACTACTGATATTCTGTAAATGCCTAACAATGTGCCGTGCAATAATTGTCAAAATATGGGATTTCAGTGAAATTCCAAAATGGCAACCCCTTCTCAAAATGTTGGGACAAGTTGTGAATAATATTTACGGGTACTTACTATCATACTGGTGCCTCCTGAAGTGCATTCGGCCATTTAAACACAGAGAAATATTTTTAAATATTCAAAAATCAATATTATTTCCAAAAATATGGATTTTTCCTGAAATTTCAAAATGGCCCGTGGTCAAAAAAGGCGGGAAAATTTTCAAACTTTGGTCAATCACCTAACTTCACAAGTGAAATTGATAGGCACATAGTGCTTCATTCCAGCAACTACTATTGCAAAATGGTACACCCTAGTGTGGAGTGATTCTGGATTTTGGGAGTTTCACCAGGAGGGATTGATGGTGGACCATGTGTGCTCTGCAGAAACCTGGGGGACAGGTCAGGTCAGATATGGGAGCATGCGCCAGAGCAGCGTGTCGCTGTGTCCTTTCCACCGGTACTCCAGAGGCCTCTGTCTGGCCATCCCCCAAACAGATGCCTGGCCCATCCCCAACTCCTCGAGATGCCGTTCAACCTGCTGCAACCACGAGGGTCCCTCGCTGAGCGAATCTGGTGAGCAGGATCAGCGTCAGGAAAATGAGTCACATGGCTAAACAGCCGCAACTGACGCTCACAGGCTATGCAGGTAACAAATCTCATTTGAGTCTCTCTCAGCAACCGCTCGTTGGACAAAGTCTGACCAGCAACAGCCAAGGATTCTCCGGAGAGACCTGGTACCAATGGAATTAAGTCTCGGTCTCAGATGCCTGGTCAGAGTCCAACTCTCATATCGGTAGAGCAAGACTGGAAGCACCAATGACCTGAAGACTCAGACTTTCGTCCTCCTGCACCAGCACAGACAGCGCCACACCCCATGATCCAGTGAATCCATGACTCCCCAGGCCCGACCCAGAAGTCTATTGACCTCTGGCTCACAGCCAGCAGAGTCATGAATATCACTGCCAAGGTAAGTGAATCCCTCCGTGACCTCAATATCTTCACCTCAAACAGGTACAGACAAGATATCAGCATCGAAGTTGTCATTGAAAGCCTGGATCTTAGTTTTGACACAGAAAACCCTTAATCCCAGCGGCTCAGACTCCTCATTCAGCGCCTCAAGGGCCCCCAAAAGGATATCCAGAGTCTGAAAAGATGACTGCATCATCTGCGAAATCAAGGTCAGAGATCTTGACACTCCTAAATGATATACCGCAGCTTGATCTTGTGCTGTATCACGTGATTGGGTTTTCGTATATCATGCCTCGCCCGCTAGGGGTGGCAGGAATGTACTTCCGGTTGCGCAGTAAAGCGGAGTTGATGCTGGCACGCTTGCTTCTCGTGTTCCACTGCACCTCGTACACTCTAGTTGGCGACGAGGATGGTTGAAAACGGACATGTGCTCGTTTTCGTCGGAGACGACTTCGAATTGTTTTCGGAGCAATTGGGATGCTATTTCCACGCGAATGATGTGGTCGACGCGAGCAAACAGAAGTCGATCTTGCTCGCTTCGCTTTCGGCGGAGCATTATCGACTACTGAGTGATTTGGTGGCGCCGGACAAACCCCGTGATGACGGGCTGTCGTTTCGGGACATTGTGGAGAAGATGAAAGCACACATGGCGCCGGGGAAGTCATTACAGCTCGCTCTATACCAGTTCGATCGCCTCTCGAAAGGGGCAGAGGAACGCGTCGCTGATTTTGTGGCGCGGATTAAGCATTCTTCCATGGCCTGCAAGTTCACGGCGGGGGAGCGTCCAGCGCGGCTCAGAGATCGTTTTATCGCTGGTTTACAAGATGCGAAGATGGTTTCAGCGGTTCTACGGCTGAAGGGTGAAGCCATTACATTCGACTCGGCGGTCAGCACGGCAACAGCGGTCGAGCAGACTCGCGGGGATGTTAGAGCCATCACCGGCCACGCGGGGTCGCGAGCGCCCCGGGACGCACGCTTGACGTTTGGTGCGGGTCGGACATCGCCGCGCGGCTGCACGTGCGGCGAATTGGCCCCGCGGACGTGTTTGGGATGCGGAGGTCGACACCTGCGCCGTGCGTGCCCGTATAAAGGCACCGTGTGTTTGAATTGTCACAAGGTGGGTCATCTGAAGCGTGTGTGCCGTGGGGTGCCGGCCACCGTTAGGGTCATGGACGGCGATGTGCGAGGCGACCCGGGGCGGAACCGGTGACCGTTTATGGGCCTGTTTTCAATTGGCCCGGCGGCGGCGCGCCCGATGACAGTGGAAATCGAAGTGAACAAAACGCCGATCACGTTCCAGGTCGATACGGGAGCGGCGGTGTCGATCATCGGCGAACAGACCGCGCGTAGACTCAACGGCCTGAAGCTTATCAGGTCCAACCTCACGCTGTTCACGTACACCCGCGAGAAGATAACGCCAGTCGGGATGGCAGACGTGTTTGTGCGGTACCAAGGCCAGGTCGCCACGCTTCGGGTGTACGTCGTGCGGGGGAGGGGACCGTCTCTCCTCGTACACTCTAGATCTCTCCGACATCATCCCCAGAATCCAGTCTAGACAAGCGCTGTAAAGTGAGGGGGGCCAATACACACCCCTGACAAACTCCAGTAACAACTGGAAATGAGTGCGAGATGGTATCATCACATCTCGCAGAACTCTCGATACCAGAATGTATTTCAGACATCAGATTGATCAGTTTTGGTGGCACCCCATGAAGACCAAGAATTCTCCAGAGGGCATCCAGATTCACTGAATCAAATGCTTTACAGAGATCAACATAGGCTGCAAGCAGCCCCTGCCGAAACTCTTGTCTGCGTTCGGTGAGGACCCGAAGAGCAAGGATACGGTCAATCGTTGACCTCTTTGGTGTAAAGCCTGACTGCTCTGGGTGCTGGTGCTCAAGCAGATGGTGGCAAACCATATCAAAAATAATTCTAGCAAATAACTTGCCCGACACCGAGAGCAGCATCACCCCTCGGTAGTTTCAGGCCTGGCAATCACACTTCCCTTTCCAGAGGGAGACAACAAGGCCCTTCTTCCAGTCAGTTGGTATGATGCCTCCAGGCAGAGCACAGAACTGCATGCAACAACTTGAGTACAGCATTTCCACCAACCTTGAAGTTCAGCATGGATGCCACAGATCCCAGGAGCTTTTCCCCATTTCAACCAATTCACCACAGCCTGTGTTTCCACAAACGAAGATGGATCACAGTTGATTGGAGGGTTTGCAATAGGGATTGTTACAGCCCTGGCATTCAACTCAACAGCTGGTGGATCAGCCTGGTACAGCGCTCAAAGTAACCGGCCCAGCGGGCCTTCACTTTGAACTCCTCTGTCAAGAGCCATCCACCCTAAGCTCTAACTGCAGTACACCGAGGGACGGTGTTGGAGGAACGCAATGCGCAAATTCTCCTGTAAGCAGGATGAGAATCACTTGACCACAGGTGATTATCTACCCCCTCACAGATTCCTCGCACATTGGCCTCCTTGTCCACCCTCAGCGCTCGTACAGTTTTATGCCTCAACGCCCTAAACAGTTCAGCTCTGCCATGCAGCCTGCCCCTGCGACTCTGATCGATGGTATCCAGTGTTCCTTGAGATTAAAAATTATTCTTTGCCCCACGGTGAGTTCCAAGACTTCCACCGGCATCATCAAGGATGGTGGTCTTGAAGGCACTCCACAACTCTTCAGGATTCCCCAAAACACCCAGACCCCCCAAATCACCACTCAGCCTGTTCGCAAACTCCTCAGCGACCCTCTCATCTTTGAGCTTTATCCAGCCTAGGCTGGGATGGTACCATTCTCCCGGATTTAAGCTGCAACTTCAACGTTGCTACCACAAGCCTCTGTTCAGTATTGAGCACTCTGGTACACTGCAGTTCTGGATCATCCTCCAGCGACCATCAACGAGCACATTGTCAATCTCCTTTGCCACACCACCAGCGTTGGAATACCAAGTCCAGTGATGAGCCTGTGGGTGCTGAAACCATGAACCAACCACCCTCAGTTCATGACTTCTTGCAAAGTCAAGGAACTTGGTGCTATTCTGGTTCACAGATCCAGACCCATGGGTACCAACACACGTCTCATAACCATCCCCATCAGTTCCATTCGATGCATTGAAATCCCCCAAGACGAGAAGAGTATCTCGCCTGGGGCAATGATCAACCACAGACTCATGCATTGCACAGAATGCGTCCTTCATGGTGAGATCACTCGTCTCAGTCGGAGCATATACAGAGACTAGGGAAACGACACCCAAGAAGTGATGATGCTTTAGTCTCATAGTACGCTTGTTGACTGGTGTTACCTCAATTATCATTGGAGTCGGCTTATTGGACACAGCTGCAGCAACTCCCTTGGGCATGGTAACCATCAAATTGACCAGCCCAATAGGAGGTGTAACCACTCGCCATGACTTCGCCATTATCTGGTCTCCAAACCATAGAGAGTGCTGCAATACCAATGTTCAAACACTTGAGCACAGATAGCAGACAGGTGATCATCCTCTCTTAGTGATAGGACATTCCAGGCACTCACCCAAAAGGACCGCCTTAGGTTAACCCAAGGAGACCACCGTTTGGTGGACGACACCTCAGCACCACCCCAACACAAACTTCGGAAATCTGACCCAGGAAAGTTACCCCGTGGTTTTCCTCCTATCATCAAAGAGTGGGGGTCCTGAAGGCTTTGTCCCAATCCCGTCATCCGGCGAGCGGCCCTGCGAAGGGCAGCCACACAGGAGGTACTCCCACGGAGTGGTTTTTAAATTTTCTTTGCGTTTTTCTTGTATTTTGTGGACTGAAGGGTTTTATGCTGGCTGGAGTGAAAATCCTGTTACCATCCTCAAAAAAACAGTAACCCAACTGCAGGAGGATGTTCACAGACACTAGATATGGATGGCCATTGGCTCACAAGGAGCTCCTCTGCTCTTTGACAGGTTTTACTTTTAATCCTGCTGGGTTTCCATTTCATCCACCCTCCTCACCAGGAAACCTGGTGGCGGAGACTGATTAGTCGCCGACAACTTGACCATGAAACAGGTTCGTGTTGGTTTACATGGTACCTGTAGCAAGTCACATCTAATCTGGCCTGACCTGGCAATGAATGGGGGACAGAGCACGGGAATAGCAAGAGGGTGCAAGACCAGGAAGGAGGTGGTCGAAGACAGACACCACTGACCTGCCTGCGATGTGAAAGTGATTGGCCCATAGACTCAGCTTAATCACAGGAGATTCCAATGATCTTGAAGGCCTCGGTCCATGGTGTCAATCTGAGCAAGGTATGAGGAAGTGGCACCAGCTCAGAGGGGAGAGCAGCACTCCATCAAGCTGTGGATGAAGACATTGTAGGTATATGACAGTTCAGGTGTGCCAAGGAAGGCCGACACGATGGAGTATGCCCAGTTGGCAACTGGCTTTTGGAGTCCAACTCAGAAGTATAGTTTGCCCAAGAAAGATCATGGATGAAAGTGAGGTAGAAAAGTTTGAGTGAATTAACTTATTCAAGAGGATTGTTAAGAAAGTCGATGGGAGGGTTTGCCAGACGGTCCTTTCAAGAAAGAGTGAGAGTGTGAGGTTTCTCAGGATTGAAACTTATTCAAAGAGGGAAAAGGCTGTAGTCATATCTGAAGGATGAGGGATGCCATGGCAGAGGGTGGAGTCATCAGCAAAGAGATAAAGTGGATTTTGCAGAGTCACAAAGATCCTGCATGAAGATTCAGTATAGGAGATTAAAGGATCCCATTGAGTGTCTTATGTTGGCTACGAGAGTATGGTAAGTCATGAAGTCATGTGTGGACTTGACCTTGGATACCATAGGCAGAGTGTTTGGAGAGCAAGGCAGGATCCCACTATCGAAAGCTCGAGATACACTACGTGGCCAAAAGTATGTGGACACCTGTTCGTCCAACATCTCATTCCAAAAGCATGGGCATTAATATGGAGTTTGTCCCCCCTTGGCTGCTATAACAGCCTCCACTCTTCTGGGAAGGCTTTCCACTATATGTTGGAACATTGCTGTGGGGATTTCCTTCCATTCAGCCACAAGAGCATTAGTGAGGTTGGGCACTGATGTTGGGCGATGAGATCTGGCGAGCAGTCGGCATTCCAATTCATCCAAAAGGTGTTTGATGGGGTTGAAGTCAGGGCTCTGTGCAGGCCAGTCAAGTTCTTCCACACCAATCTCGACAAACCATTTATGTATGGACTTCGCTTTGTGCCCAGGGCCATTGTCATGCTGAAACAGGAAAGGGCCTTCCCCAAACTGTTGCCACAAAGTTGGAAGAACAGAATTGTCGAGAATGTAATTGTATGCTGTAGCGTTGTGATTTCCCTTCACTGGAACCAAGGGGCCAAGCCCAAACCATGAAAAACAGTCCCAGACCATTATTCCTTCTCCAACAAACTTTACAGTTGGCACTATGCATTCGGACAGGTAGCATTCTCCTGGCATCTACCAAACCCAGATTTGTCCGTTGGACTGCCAGATGATGAGGCGCGATTCGTCACTCCAGAGAACGCACTTGCACTGCTCCAGAGAACGCACTTGCATTGCTCCAGAGTCCTATGGCGGTGAGCTTTACACCACTCCAGCCAACGCTTGGCCTTGCACATAGTGATCTTACTGCTTGTGTGCAGCTGTTCGCCCATGGAAACCCATTTCATGAAGCTGTCAAGAAGAACAGTGCTTGTACTGACCTTTCTTCCAGAAGCAGTTTGGAACTCGGTAGTGAGTGTTGCAATTTTCTGCACGACGCACTTCAGCACTTGGTGGTCTGGTTCTGTGAGCTTGTGTGGCCTATCACTTCGCAGCTGAGCTGTTGTTGCTCCGAGACGTTTCCACTTCACAATAACAGCAATTACAGTTGACTGGGGCAGCTCAAGCAGGGCAGAAATCTGACGAACTGACTTGTTGGAAAGGTGGCATCCAATGATGGTACCACATTGAAAGTCACTGAACTCTTCAGTACAGCCCATTCTACTGCCAATGTTTGTCCATGGAGATTGTAAGGCTGTGTGCTTGATTTTATACACCTGTCAGCAATGGGTGTGGCTGAAATAGCTGAATCCATTAATTAGAAGGGGTGTCTGCAAACTTTTGGCCATGTAGTGCATGTCCAGAAAACCATCCCCATCTCATGTCTGATATTGATGACCTCCACCATATCTGGGAGAGTTGAAGCAGCATGTACAAGGTAGAGTGACCAGGTCTGAATCTGAATTTATCTGAGATGAGGAGGAGAGGAATTATTTTGTGTCACCTGATGATGGATTACATGACCTTTCTGATGATTGGAAGTAAGCTAATTGGGTTGTAGTTAAGGGGATAGGTTTTTGCATAATGTTTGTCATGCAGTGACTTTCAAACAGCCAGAAGTTGACCAAGGGCAAGTTATAATGTGAAGAGAGCAGAAAGGACTGCAAGAGCAGCATAACAGGTTTTTATCCCCCGCCACGTGGCGGAAGGGGGATATTGTTGTCGTCCGGCTGTCCGTCCGTCCATCCATCCGGCTGGGCGTCAACATTCATTTCAATGGCGGGGGATTCCCCATCTCTGATGGGTATATTTTTATCCCCCACCGCGTGCCGGAAGGGGGATATTGTTGTCACCCGGGTCGTCCGTCCGTCCGGCTGGCTGGGCGTCAACCTTTATTTCAATGGCGGGGGATTCCCCATTTCTGATGGGTATATTTAGGACATGTGATCAGCTGATGCTGTCTGGTCCAGTTGCAGAGTCGAAGGTTGCCAGAAACTTCTCCACCATCTCAGGTATAAAAGACAGAGTCCAGGAGCAGTTGGGTATGACTGGGTAGGGTGGGAGCAGAGAGTGAGGGTTTCATGACACAAGATTTGGAAGCAAACACAGAATTAAGGAATTCATCCTTCTCAATAGCACAGTCAACTGTGGTGTCATTTGAAGAGAGGAAAGGGGTGGAGGGGGAGCATACTCCAGAGACAGACTTAACAAGGCACTACCAGGTTCTAGAGGAAGGAAACAAGTTTGAAAGTTCAATCTTGAAGTTTTGTCCAAATGTTATTTTCTGGCTCTCCTTGGTGTGAACACGCACTTGTTGAGGGCTTTGTCGGATGAGCTGAGATTGCCTTCGGTCGGATTTGTGTTCTCGTAAGAGAAGGCAAATTGTTTCAAAGCAACTACTTCATTACAGGATTTAGTGTTCCATGGGTGGGAAGAAGAGTAGGATAAGTGAAGACAAGACAAGATGGGATGTATCTGTACAAATGAGAGAGCGCAGGATTCTGTGGAAGTATCCCCAGGCTGAGTTAATATCAAGCTGAGAAAATGAGATGGCTGCTTGCAGTCCTTGCCAGTCTGCCAAAGCGAACTGCCAGACACCACAAAGACTGCGCTGACGTGGATGTCTGAGAATAGCCAGAGAGATGTTGAATTTCACAAGCACATGAACAAATGATCCAATTAAGCAGAGGAAGAGCAGGAAATATTAACAGAGAAGTTGGTCATCAACAAGTCCAGAAGGGAGGCTTTGCCATTGGGAGAAACCTGGTCTAAAAGTTCACAGATGGAGTCAGTCTCATGCATGTGCTTGGGTGAGCGTACGAGGGAGTGATGGGCAGTGCATTTGAAAAACATAAATGAGGGTGATGAGATAATGGACAGAGAGAAACAATTCCACAATCGGGAGAATAAGGGAACTGAAATGCAGGTGAGCAACCAGTCTGGATTTGGATATTGGGAGGCTGAGCATGTGAGGATTTCTTGAAGAATGTGTATGATCAAGAGTGGGTTAGTTATGGCAGAGGTAAGAGAGGATTGTGGAATTAAGGCCAGATGCAAGCTTGTATATAATAGAGCCCACCAATTTTCTGCCAGTGGAAGAATGACAGTCCTGAGGAATCCACCTTCTCCCTTGAGATAGCATTGGTGATGAAGGCCTTGTTTCTGTCTGTCTCAAGAGGAACAAGGTGGGAATCAGGAGCAATCGCTTGGAGTTGGGGAGTGCTATTCCAGTGAGCTCTGTATGAAAGCATTGTACACTGATGAGCTCGATGCAGCTCTGAAATGCTTTTTTATATTAACGATACCCAGTTGGCAGTGAGACTTTGATTCTTGTTTAATGATATGCTGCAAATTTGGTTTTGTCAAAACTCATCATGCTTAGAATTCCTAAACTTAATTGCAAGTTTACATCTTTGCTTCATATTGATTTAATTGGGGGAGAAATGTGCTGTCTGTATTATTTCACAATGCAGTTGAAGAATATGCATTTCCATACATTATTAGCTGTTCTTGGTGCAAGGCAGCAACGCATAAATTATCTGTATATATTGTTCCAGAGACTATCTGAGCCTGAGCAGGCAGGTCGGAGTACGTTTGGCAGAGTTGAATCACGTCGGTTCAACCTCAACTTGCACCATCACTGACAATGCTGTGGTGTCACAAGCTCGATCAGAAGATTCACTTTCCGTCCAACCTCCATCCAATCCGCCGAAGACCTCACTTGGACAACTCACTTGCCAAAGTGTGCCTGAAGGTTTGAAAATTGGCTATTCTTGTGGTCTTGACAGCAGTGAAGCAAAACTTGAGAGCTGATGATACAAATTGCTTATTTGGGGGGGGGTCGTGTAGAGTGTATGTTTTTGATAGAGCATCCCGCCTCCCAGGCCACTGCCTGCCCGAGCACCCAGCCTCCCCGGCCACTGCCTGCCCGAGTACCCCGCCTCCCCGGCCACTGCCTGCCCGAGCACCCCGCCTCCCCGGCCACTGCCTGCCCGAGCACCCCGCCTCCCCGGCCACTGCCTGCCCGAGCACCCAGCCTCCCCGGCCACTGCCTGCCCGAGCACCCAGCCTCCCCGGCCACTGCCTGCCCGAGTACCCCGCCTCCCCGGCCACTGCCTGCCCGAGCACCCCGCCTCCCCGGCCACTGCCTGCCCGAGCACCCCGCCTCCCCGGCCACTGCCTGCCCGAGCACCCCGCCTGCCGCCTGCCCGAGCACCCCGCCTGCCGCCTGCCCGAGCACCCAGCCTCCCCGGCCACTGCCTGCCCGAGCACCCAGCCTCCCCGGCCACTGCCTGCCCGAGCACCCAGCCTCCCCGGCCACTGCCTGCCCGAGTACCCCGCCTCCCCGGCCACTGCCTGCCCGAGCACCCCGCCTCCCCGGCCACTGCCTGCCCGAGCACCCCGCCTGCCGCCTGCCCGAGCACCCCGCCTGCCGCCTGCCCGAGCACCCCGCCTGCCGCCTGCCCGAGCACCCCGCCTGCCGCCTGCCCGAGCACCGAGCACCCCGCCTGCCCGAGCACCCCGCCTGCCGCCTGCCCGAGCACCCCGCCTGCCCGAGCACCCCGCCTGCCGCCTGCCCGAGCACCCCGCCTGCCCGAGCACCCCGCCTGCCGCCTGCCCGAGCAGCCCGCCTGCCCCCCTGCCCGAGCACCCCGCCCGCCGCCTGCCCGAGCACCCCGCCCGCCGCCTGCCCGAGCACCCCGCCCGCCGCCTGCCCGAGCACCCCGCCCGCCGCCTGCCCGAGCACCCCGCCCGCCGCCTGCCCGAGCACCCCGCCCGCCGCCTGCCCGAGCACCCCGCCCGCCGCCTGCCCGACCCCCCCGCCCGCCGCCTGCCCGAGCCCCCCGCCCGCCGCCTGCCCGAGCACCCCGCCCGCCGCCTGCCCGAGCACCCCGCCCGCCGCCTGCCCGAGCACCCCGCCCGCCGCCCGCCCGAGCACCCCGCCCGCCCGAGCACCCCGCCCGCCGCCCGCCCGAGCACCCCGCCCGCCGCCCGCCAGATGCACCCCGCCCGCCGCCCGCCGCCCGCCAGATGCACCCCGCCCACCGCCTGCCCAGGCACCCCGGCCACCGCCTGCCCGAGCACCCCGCCTCCCCGCCACTGCCTGCCCGAGCTGGTAGTTCGACAAAAAGTTACAGGAGGAAGAAGATAGGGGAGAAAAACGTGGTTATGGAACGTGTATTGTGAGAGGTTAAAAGAATAATATTTTTTTTCAAGATTATGTAAGATTATGTAAGATTAGGTGAAGGAAAGGTTGAAGAAAGAAAATCATGAAGGTGAATGTGGGGCAATAAAAATGGATGGTGCATTGGCAGGAGGTACAGGAAGTCACGTGGTTACGTGGGGTATAATGTGAAGAAGATATTTTTATTTTTTGAGGAAGGATGGAAAGAGGGTGGAGGGAAAAGTGGAGAAAATAAAAACTTGTGGTAATAAGGAGAAAATACAATAAGCACGATCATGCACACAAATGAGAAAAAGGGGAGGCCTCAAGGAAACCCGATATGAAAAGATGACGAAAACACCACAATTAACCCAAGCCCAAACTAAAGACACCCAGTGAACATAGAGATAACAAAATGACAGTAAAACGCGACAAAATCAACTGGAAAACATATTTGAGAAAGACGGCAGAGAACCTGAAGAGGAACCGCCACCGTTGCTCAAGAAACGGAAACGGAAGTCGATTGCTCACCCTCTCTCTGTTATATTCACCCTCTTATTTGTTCAAGGTCATCTGCCATCTGCTTGGAAATCAGCAAATATTCCTGCTCTGCATAGAAAAGGTGCAAAAATAGATCCCTGCAACGACAGACCAATCAGCCTTCTCCCAATCATCAGCAAGGTTATGGAATCCTTCATCACTTCAGACATTAAATCCTTATTCTTAAAAGGCTTGATTTCCAATCATCAATTAGGATTCAGACAAGGACACTCTACCCTGGATATGCTGCTTCTGCTCTCCCAACAATGGATGGAGATCCTCAATGCCGGACATGAAATCAGAGCAATTTCCCTCGACATATCATGTGCTTTCGATGCGGTCCAGCACCCTGCCCTGCTCACCAAACTCTCTTCCTATGGTATCCAAGGACATCTCCACTCATGGCTCACCAGCTTCCTCTCCTGTCACAGCCAACATGTGGCCCTTGATGGAGTTCTCTCATCCCCTCTTCCTGTCCAGGCTGGAGTTCCTCAAGGCAGTGTTCTGGGACCTGTTCTTTTTCTGGTTTTCATCAATGATCTCTCTGACTCTCTGGGAAAATCCTCTTTATATTTATGCTGATGACTCCACCCTCTGCCGCAGCATCTGTCATCCCTCAGATCGGCAAGCAGCAGCCTCTTCACTGTCTGGAGACCTGGATAAAATCACAAGGTGGTCCAACACATGGAACATGTCTTTCAATCCTGACAAATCTCACTCTCTCATTATGTCTCTCTGTAAGGACCATCCAGAACTCCACCTTGCCCCCCCCCCCTTCCATCTACTTTCTAAACAATGCTCTTGAAGTCCTTTCATTCATGCTTTTGGGTCTCACAATATGCCAGGATCTTTCCTGGGAAAGCACATTTCCAAACTGGCCTCCAAAACCAGTCACCGACTGGGCATCTTCCGTCATGCAAAGTCCTTCCTTGGCACACCTGAACTCCTGACCGCATACAAAGCTTTTGTCCGCAGCCTGATGGAGTATTGCTCTCCCCTCTGCGCTGGTGCTCCCGCCTCTCACTTTTCTCATCTTCATGCTATGGAAACCAAGGCATTTAGCATCGTTGGTGTCTCCCGCGATGAGGCTGAGTCTTTGGGTCTCTCACTTTCTCACCGCAGATAGGTCGGTGGACCGCCGATAGGTCAGATAGCGATTGCCGAAACAGCTTGCCGGGCAAGGAGTTTGAGATTTAGCAAGGGTTCTGGCCACATTGCTTCCTTTTTACAATAGATTTCATTTTGATTTTTTTGCAATCATTTATTGATTTATTTTTTGCAATGTGTGGCATATTTAACATCCACCAGTATCAACCAGTGCTGGCAGGTGGATCCCAAGGCTCAAATCCTATTTGATAGGCAGTGCACTCATTGATGCTATCCTTGCCTGCCTGCACACCAGGGTGACACTAGTTGGATCAGGGAAACCATGGGTGTTTGTACCAATCCTCTTTGGATTTGACCTCCAGTGAATGCCTCAGGGGGGTGGGGACTTGGGTTACAGGGGTCAAAATGGGAGGGGGGGGGGAGGAATTTACTCAAAATTTGATAGGATCCTTTTATCATCTTTCAACTTTGCTTTAGATTTAGAAGCGTGGGGATTTGCGATGGCATGTCATCAACTTCACTGTAGTTTTCTGGTTGTTTTGCCCGAAACGGTTTTTCTGGTTTTGGAAAAATTAGTTACTCAACATATTCATTTGAGAACCACTCATTGAATGGGCTTGGAATCACCCCAACGTTAATATTCCGTAAAAATTTTTGCTCGACTATCTTTTATCACATGCTTGCCTCGACGTCACTGAAACTTGAATTGAAATTGCCTTATGGTCAAGTTTATCATTTCATCTTAAAACTCAGCCTCAGCTTACACGCCTCTGATGCTGCAGGAAAAGTTTTTTTTTCAGATGAGAGATTGTGGGCTGTTCCATCTGTATCCTTTGTCATTTGTTTTTTCCTTCATAAAAGTAAATCATTTCTCACTTTTCTCCCATCAATTTAGAACGACCCTCATGTGACGATGTTGGTGAGTGCCTGACGCTGGAAGAATCTAAGGTTTTGCAACCAAAGGAGCAGCTTCACCATGCCAATGGTCATCAGATAAGGACGTCACGCCATGCTGTGAATGCTCAGCCGGGAAAGGTGAAGATGGGATGTGTCGGACATGAGCCGGAATCCAGCCAACCAGTTGGGAGTTCGGTCATGACAGTCTCCCAGGATGACGACTGGTTAGCTCTCGTGGACCATGCTTCACAACAGTTGATCAATGGAGAGGGTGGTGACTGTGTGGATCATGCCGATGGTCATGATGGTGCAGTTTTGAGAGAAGATGACACTGGTCTGCTGCAGTAAGTGATCTTTAGCAATGTACTACTTCTGAGTGGTAGAACACCTGGTATTCTGAAGAACTGCACCAGTTTGCTTGATGTTTGATACATGCTTGCGATTTTTTTTTTTTTTTTTCCTGGCTTGCATCTTGTCTCCGAGTTTGTAACCATCAGTTCATGCTAAGATCACGTCAAACCAAAACTAAGTTCCATATCCCATTCACATGGTAGAAGTTCAAAACGTGACTGAGTTTTGCATGTATACGGCATTGTCGTAATTCAAAACATTCTTGGCATAATCAGAATACTGTTTGTGGAGATCACAGAATTTTGAAAACAGTTGGAAGTGCATGGAAAGAGATTCACATTCTCTGATTGGCAGTTAAATAATCTGTCATGTCCAGCTGGGCAGTTTGATGAATTACCTCCACCACCAAATGTGGATGGATGGATGTTGTGTATTCACCCCTGTTTGTTTGCTTTGTCTGTCAGCAGGATATTTCAAAAAGTTATGGACGGATTTGGACGAAACTTGGTGGACAGGTTGGGGAGGTGACAATAGATTTTGGTTAAGGTCCTGATGCAAATCTGGCCTAACAATGGGATACAAAACGTAAACTGTTAAGCCTAGAGGAGGTATGCGCTCCACCACGTGCCATTCTCGTTTTATTATTGAAGGAAGTGACCTCGCTTTTCCTCCAGACAGGTCTTCCATACCGAGACGAGACTTATTAACTTATCTGGAATTTACATTCAAGATAAGGGATTGTTATCGCGCACTGTCCATCCGTCTTCTTCTCCGGCCAATCAGCTGGGCCGATCCGGCTCAAATTTGACAGCAACATTCCTCGCGCGACTGGTAACAGGAAATGCAATGCTCATTTCAGTCACATGACTAAGTCAGTCAAAATGGTCTACTTAGTAAATTTCTTGAAAAATCTTCTCCAGACCCTGCAGTCAGCATCCTAACAAATTTGGGTATATTAGGACAGTCCAAATGTTAAATTGTGGAGGCCGTGCTGATCACGTGACGAAGTGTGTCAAAATTGCGGTTGTGCAAATTCCTTCCAAAATCTTCAAACCCACCAGTCAGTGCTACCAAATCTGGGTTGCAACATAAGTCTAGGGTCGGGATGTTAATTTTATTGTGCAAGTCATGAAGATCATGTGACCGGAAGTGTCAAAATGGCCGACTGTCAACTTTTGGGAAAATCCCATTAATTCCTTTAAAAATCTTCTCAAGACCTACCAATCAGAATGCTACCAAATTTGTGTTGCAACATTTGGCCAGGGTGCAGATAAGCTGCTGGTCCAGTGGTCCTATTTTCATTATTTTTTGTATGCAATCTTGTATCATAGAGGAGCTAGAACATGGAATGGATCAGGACTTTTGAGACCAAAAGGAATAGTAGAAAGAGAGAGGGGGAGTGGGACACACCAACAGCAAGGTTAAAGGTGGGGGGGGGGGATAGAGAGGGAGACTTGGAGAAATAAGGGATGTGGGGAAGAATGAGAGCTAGGGGAGGACACATGGAATGGACAATATGGATACAGAAGCAAACTTTCAGGAAGGAAAAATCAGAAATTTGAAAGAGGTGAGCATGGGGAGTGTTAATGGGGAAGAAAAGATCATAGTTTAGGCTTTGGGACGATCCGAGATGGTGGTCAACAGCTGTCTTGAAGACGTGGAGGGAGAAGGAGATTGAAGAAAAGGTGGAAGTTGATTCCGCAAGCGCGAGAAGAGAGGAATGAATGAGTAGAGGTGAGCATGGATCCTGGATTTTGGGAGTTTCAACAGAAAAGGGAGAGAATAGAGGGTATACGACCAGAAAGCAGGCAGTTGAAGACAGACCACTGACCTGTCTGTGACGGTGAAGTGATAGGCCCGTCGACTCAGCGTCGTCGTGGTAGATTCCAATCGTTGTGTGAGATTGCAATAATTGTGAAGGCCTTGGTTTCCATGGTGTCAAGCTGAGAAAGGTGTGAGGCAGGGGAGCCAGCCCAGAGCAGACAGCAATACTCCAAGCTGCGGATGAAAGCCTTGGAGGTGGATAGAAGTTCAGGTGTGCCAAGGAAGGACTTTGCATGACAGAGGATACTCAATCGGTGACTGGCTTTTGAGGCCAACTGAGAAGTGTGGTTTGCTCAAGAAAGATAAGATTATGGCTGATGGTGAGGCCCAAAAGGAGTTTGAGTGACTGAATTTATTCAATGGGATTGTTAAGGAAGTAGATGGGGGGGGGGGGTCGGTTGTCCTACCATGCAAGCACTGTGGGTTGTGGAAGAGGACGGAACACAGTAAACTGAAATAAGGTTGATCGTGGTAGAAAAGGCTGCAAGTAGGGATGGGGGTGATATGAAATGTTAGTGCACTGCTTGCTTGAAGCCCTGGAGGCAAGAGTGCGATTGACCAGACTCTGGAAGGTCGAGTGGAGTTGTACAGTTCGACTTGACTTTGGGAGTTGAACGAGGAGGGTGTTGCTGGAAGAAAAGGTATGCTCTGTTGGAGCTGAGTAGGGTGGGGGATGAGAGTTGAAGCAGTTGAAAAACAGACCTGCCTGCAATGAGAGTTAACAGGTCTTTATTTTGCCTTATCGCTGGAGATGGCAGTAAGGTTTACTGCTTTGGATTCCACATATTCCAGGAAAGGCAAATATAATGCTGGGGCACCAGCCCAAAAGGGAGAGTACTACTCCATTGAGCTACAGACAAAGGCCTTTTTTAGGCTGAATAGTTCCGATTAATTAATTGGAACGACAGACAATCAGCAACTGGCTTTTTAGGCTACCTTTGTGGTGTGGTGAGCTCAGGTCATGGCTGATGGTTTGGCCGAGAAGTGCAAGAGACTGGATCCTCTTCCAATGGTTCGTGTGATGCCCTCTTACTCCCGAAGGATTGAGAGATTTGTCAGGATTGAACCAACTGTGCCCTTTTTATCAGATAGCATCTAAATCCATTCCAGATCAACAGTGTGCTGCTGTCAGTCTGTGATTGGGATACGACATGACTCTGCAAAAAGGAAGATCCCCCCCCCCCATTTTGTCTTTGTCTTATCTGCGTTCATAAGTTTGCATTTCCTTGAATCTGCATTGGAATAGGTGACCCTGACACACACACACACCCACCCTTTCTGGCATTTTGATATGATTTGACTTGCAAGTTCTTTAATTAATAAATAGTCCAGCTGTAAGTGAGGAATATTTTCTTCTCCACAAACATACAAGCCACCATTATGGTTTTTATGCTACTGCGGCTTCAAGTCAGTGATTCTTGAATTGGGGTGTGAAACGTCATTTGTGGGGGTCAAAACATGCCAGCCGGTTAAAGTTACTAAAGGAGTGATAATCTAATTCCACGTCTGATTTTTGACAAGGGGGCAGGCACTAAAAATGATTAAGAACTGCTGCTCTAAGTTGAGAAAGTGACTTGCTAACTGACTACTGGCACGTTAGAAAGAATGAATTCATCTGTTTTGCTTCCAATTTAAAACTCGAGTTTTATACACTCTGCATGAAAGGTGTCAAAGGAAATGATATGTATTTGCCTGCATACATGGCAGAATTAGGAGCCATATTGATTAAATATGCAACTAGCGATTTGATAGAACACCTTACCACCATGTAGCTTTGAGAAAAATGGCATGGGAAGCGTTACCCCCTCCCTTCTTATTTGGATGAAGTTAGCTCAGACATTGCATCACTGGACACCGCCATTTTGTCTGAATCTGTTCTCCCCCAACCCCCGCCCGAGAATGTGGGCGGCAAATACGATTGGTTGAAACGGTGTACACTTTTGCCAAAGTTCTGCTAAACTAAAGGTTTTTGGAAGTACAGTCGTTTACAGTGTTTAAAATATATGAAGACCACAAGGGGAAAACCAGAGATGTCACTTTTTATAAATTTCAGGGTTATTGCACCTGCCAATAGTTCGTCGACCGAGAATTAACAGGGTCTATCTGACATTTCATTCAAATTTAGAAGAAGTCCATGTAGAAGGGCAACAGAGGAAACTAAGTAAGATTATTTTATGTAACCTTTATATGTACCTGTTATGTAGCACACGATATGAAAATAAAATGTTATGAGATAGCGGCAATTCCACTTTGAATTTTTGATTTCATTTTTTTCAAACTTTAAAAAAAGTGTAGTTGGACCCTGTTAATTCTCGGTCGATGAGTTGGCAACATAAGGTTTCCTCTCACAATATTACTTTAACAAATAACCAGGGGTGTCACATAATTTACATGGTATAAAGTTTAGCCATGCAATGAAAAAACAAGTGTTGTCAAAGCTGAACAAGTAGAAACCCAGAGTTGTCAGTACTTTACTCCTGGTTATCTCCCTTTCATTCATGTTAACTGTTCCACCATAATATTCACAGTTGAGAAACTAAAAAATGAAAGGTTGTAAAACTTTCACAACATAAACTCTGAGCACTACAATGGCCTATTTGGTTATATCATGGGCTCCGGAGTTGGTGCATATCGTGGTTCAAGCCTGGTCAAACCTTTATTGTGAGTTTTATGGGACCCACGTCGTGGCTTAATGGTTAGCGCGTCTGAGTACCCATCCTCATTCGATGTACCCACCGCCCAATCAACCTGCTTAGGTAAATGAGGGAGTCACATGAGGTGACTTCGGCTATCGCGGGGGTGGTTTATCCTTGGTTTCCTCCCGGTTTTCCATCATATTAAGTAGTACGGAGTAAGAAATGGAGAATCCGTCGTCATATAAGCGAAATACCCTTGAGTATGGCGTTGAACACCAATCAAACAAAAAAACAATGACCGTTTAATGTTGAAAAAATAATCTGTGATCACCAAAGTCATGTAATGTATGCTAATAACCAACAAGCATGAATTTGCGACACAGCCTGGGTTAAAATTACATGCCAATTATTAAACAAGGGAATAACTAGTGATGTCCGTTTGCAACATTGATTCGTTCTTTGCTCTTAAATTAAATAACACAGAAGCTTGGCAAATGCTACATGCTTAATTTGATCGGCCAATGATCACTCTTCCTTTTACTGGAAAAGAAATCTACATGACAGTTATAAAACAGTCCACCAAAGTCTTGAAACTTTGTTTTTCAGTTTCTTCAAAATTGACTTGTCCTGACATCTCTGGTTTTCCCCTTGTGGTCTTCATATAATTGAAATAAAGTTTTCAAGGCTGTAGAAAAAACACCATTGATACATTTGGGATAAGCCCTCTTTTGCACCACCTGCTTTAACATGTTACATTAGTTATTCGTGCCTGTTTGTCCGTTGTCTTTAAAACCAGTAAGTTTTTACTGTTTGGAATGATTTTCATTTTGTGTCATCAACTGTGGTCCACCTTCGCTTGTGGAAACACGGGCTGCGGTGAACCAGTTGAAACGGGGCAAAGCTCCAGGGATCAGTGGCATCCATGCCGAACAAGTTATTTTGATTGACTGCTAAACTGCAAGTTTGTGGAAGTGCAAACAAGCCGATGCCGTGTTCTACAGTTCAAAATATGAAATTTAATTGGGGAAAAAAGTAGTTCTTCACACACACACACACAAAAATTGCTTTCCTCTGCTTTGCGCTATGTACAGGGCTAATGAACAATCTTTCACACCCTCCTCCCCCTTCCAGCTCTCAACTCCTTCAACCCCTAATCTCTACATACAAAGTGAAATAGATGTCATCTCATGCATCACCAATGTTTTTAGCCGTGTCACATTGCGAACGCTGGCTCCAAGAGAGCTCCGCGTTGTTGTTCTTCTTTTTCTGCTGAAGACAAAACCTTTATTACTTATGAAATCTAAAGATTTCGTAAGTATATTGATCAGTTCCGTTTCTGTTTGTTTGTGTCATGATTGGTTGTTTGTGTCAGATGTCATGATTGTCAGGTCAGGTTATATTTGACCTGCTACAGGTACCATGTAAACCTGTACTAACCTGTTCCATGGTCCGGTTGTCGGCGACTAAACCGTCTCCCCCACCAGGTTTTCTGGTGAGGAGGGTGTTTGGATATGGACACCCAGCAGGATTAAAAACAAAACCTGTCAAAGGGCGGAGGAGCTCCTTGTGAGCCAACAGCCATCCATATCTAGTGCCCAACTGTGTCTGCGGACGTCCTCCTGCAGTTGGGTCACTTCTTATTAGGAGGTTGGTGGCAGGATTTGCACTCCGGCCACCGTAAAACCCTTCATTCCGCAAAACACAAAAACGCAATAAAATCTGAAAACCCACTCCGTGGGAGTACCTCCTGTGCAGCTTCCCTTCGCAGGGCAGCTCACCGGATGACGGGATTGGGGCAAAGCCTTCGGGACCCCCAATCTTTGATTATAGGAGGGAAACCACGGGGTATCATCCCTGGGTCAGATTGCGGGAGAGTGTCAGAGTGGTGCTGAGGTGTCGTCCACCAGACGGCGGTCTCCTTGGGTTAACCTGAGGCGGTCCCTTCGGGTGGGTGCCTGGAATGTCCTATCACAAAGAGAGGATGATCACCTGTCTCTTATCTGAGCTCAAGCGTTTGGACATCGGTATTGCAGCACTCTCTGAGGTTCGGAGACCGGATTGCGGCGAGATAATGGTCGGTGGTTACACCTACTATTGGTCTGGTCGCTGTGATGGTTACCATACCCAAGGAGTTGCTGTAGCTGTGTCCAATAAGCTGACCCCAATGATAATTGAGGTAACAGCAGTCAACGAGCGTATTATGAGATTAAGGATTCGTCACTCCTTAGGTGTCATTTCCCTGGTCTCTGTTTATGCTCCGACTGAGGCGAGTGATCTCACCGTGAAGGATGCATTCTACACCACGATGGAGTCTGTGGTTGTTCAGTGCCCCAGACGAGATACACTTCTAGTCTTGGGGGATTTCAATGCATCGACTGGAACTGATAGGGATGGTTATGAGGTGTGTGTTGGTCCCCATGGGTCAGGAACTATGAACCAGAATAGCACTAAGTTCCTTGACTTTGCAAGAAGTCATGGACTTAGGGTGGCTGGTTCATGGTTTCAGTGCCCACAAGCTCATCGCTGGACTTGGTATTCCAACGCTGGCGGTGTGGCAATGGAGATTGACCATGTCCTCATTGATGGTCGTTGGAGGATGATCCAGAACTGCAGGGTCTACCGGAGTGCTCAGTTCCTCAATACTGACCACAGGCTTGTTGTAGCAACTCTAAAGCTGCACCTTAAATCCTGGAGAATGGTACCATCCCAGCCGAGGCTGGATGTTGGCAAGCTCAGGGATGAGAGAGTGGCTGAGGAGTTTGCGAATAGGCTGCGTGGACACTTGGGGGGTCTGGGTGCTTTGAGGGGTCCTGAAGAGTTGTGGAGTGCCTTCAAGACCACCGTCCTTGATGTTGCCGGTGGATGTCTTGGAACTCACCGCAGGGCAAAGAAGAATTTCGTCTCTCAAGGGACACTGGATACCATTGATCAGTCGCAGGGCCAGGCTGAATGGCAGAGCTGAGCTGTTCAGGGAGCTGAGGCGTAAAACTGTACATGCACTGAGGGTGGACAAGGAGGCCTATGTGCGAGGAATCTGTGAGGGGGTAGAGCATCACCTGTGGACAGGTGATTCTCGTCCCGCTTACAGGGGAATTCGCGCATTGCGTTCATCCAAGCCCATCCCTCGGAGCACTGCAGTTAGAGCAGAGAGTGGTAGGCTCTTGACAGAGGAGTCTGAAGTGAAGGCCCGCTGGGCCGGTTACTTTGAGCGGTTGTACCAGGCTGATCCCCCAGCTGTCGAGTTGGACGTCAAGGGTGTTACAATCCCTGTTGCTGACCCTCGAATCAACTGTGGTCCACCTTCGCTTGTGGAAACATGGGCTGCGGTGAACCGGTTGAAACGGGGCAAAGCTCCAGGGCTCAATGGCATCCATGCTGAACTTCAAGGCTGGTGGAAATGCTGCACTTGTGTCGTTGCATGCAGTTTTGTGCTCTGCCTGGAACACAGGCATCATCCTAACTAATTGGAAGAGGGGCCTTGTTGTTTCTCTCTGGAAAGGGAAGGGTGATCGCCAAGACTGCAACAACTACCGAGGGGTGACGCTGCTCTCAGTACCGGGGAAAGTCTTTGCTCGGATAATTCTTGATAGGGTTCGCCACCATCTGCTTGAGCACCAGCATCCAGAGCAGTCAGGCTTTACACCAAAGAGGTCAACGATTGACCGTATCCTTGCTCTTCGTGTCCTCACCGAACGCAGACGAGAGTTTCGGCAGGGGCTGCTTGCAGCCTATGTTGATCTCTGTAAAGCGTTTGATTCAGTGAATCGGGATGTCCTCTGGAGGATTCTTGGTCTTCGTGGGGTGCCACCAAAACTGATCGATCTGATGTCTGAACTCTTCTCTGGTACTGAGAGTGCTGTGAAGTGTGGTGGTACCACCTCTGACTTATTTCCAGTTGTTACTGGAGTTTGTCAGGGGTATGTTCTGTCACCCACACTTTTCAGCACTTGTATGGACTGGATTTTAGGGAGGATGTCTGAGAGATCAAGCTGCGGTGCATCGTTTGGGAATGTCAAGATCTCGGACCTTGATTTTGCAGATGATGCAGTCATCTTTGCGGAGACGTTAGATATCCTTTTGGGGGCCCTCGAGATGCTGAATGAGGAGTCGGAGCCGCTGGGATTTCGGGTTTCTTAGGTCAAAACTAAGATCCAGGCTTTCGGTGACATCTTGGATGCTGCTGTCCTGTCTGTGTCTGTTTGTGGTGAGGATGTTGAGGTCATGGAGAGATTCACTTTCCTTGGCAGTGATATTCATGTCTCTGCTGGCTGTGAGTCAGAGGTCAATAGACGTCCTGGTCAGGCCTGGGGAGTCATGGATTCACTGGATCATGGGGTGTGGCACTGCCGGTACCTGTGCGGGAGGACGAAAGTCCGAGTCTTCAGGTCCTTGGTACTTCCAGTCTTGCTCTATGGATGTGAGACTTGGACTCTGACCAAGGATCTGAGACGGAGACTTAATACCTTTGGTACCAGGTCTCTTCGGAGAATCCTTGGCTATCGCTGGGCGGATTTTGTGTCCAACGAGCGGTTGCTGAGAGAGACTCGGATGAGATTTGTTACCTGCATAGTCCGTGAGCGTCAGTTGCGGCTGTATGGACATGTGGCTCGTTTTCCTGATGCTGATCCTGCTCACCAGATTCTCTCAGCGAAGGAGTCTCATGAGTGGAGGAGGCCAGTGGGCCGACCACGTGCCTCGTGGTTGCGGCAGGTTGACCATCATCTCAAGGAGATGGCGATGGGCCTGGCATCTGCCTGGGGGATGGCCAGACGGAGGCCCCTGGAGTACCGGCGGAAAGTGGATGCAGCGATGCGCTGTTCTGGCACATGCTCCCATATCTGACCTGACCTGTTTGTGTGTTTGTCGGCACGATAACTCGAACGGAAGAAGCTACCAATGTCAAATTACACCATGTGATTCAGGAGGGTGATGGCGAGTGCTGATTAAATTTTGGTCAAAATCTGTCAAAGGTCAAGGTCACAGTGAGGTCAAACATCAAAAAAAAATAACTTGAACAGAAGAAACTACCAATGTCAAATTACACAATGTGATTCAGGGTGATGGCTTGCGCTGATTAGATTTTGGTCAAAATCGGTCAAAGGTCAAAGTCACAGTGACGTCAAACATTCGATTTATGGTTTGGTACAGAATCATCATAGAAACTTCTGGGTTGCATCGCTACCTTCTCGAGAGACAGCTTTTATTAGACAAGGTCAGAGGTCAAGTCGACGATTTCGTAAGTATATTGATGACTTCCTTTTCTGTTTGTCGGTACGATAACTCGAGAACGGAAGGAGCCACCAATGTCAAATTACACCACGTGATTCAGGAGGGTGATGGCTGGTGCTGATTAGATTTCGGTCAAAGGTCAAGGTCACAGTGAGGTCAAATATTCAATTTTTGATGGTTTGGTACAGATAACTCAAGAACGGAAGAAGCTACCAATGTCAAATTACACCATGTGATTCAGGAGGGTGGTGGCTAGCGCTGGTTATATTTTGGTCAAAATCGGTCAAAGGTCAAGGTCAGTGAGGTCAAACATCCAAAACATTCGATTTTTGATAGTTTGGTACAGAATCATCGTAGAAACTTCTGGTTTGCGTCGCTACCTTCTCTCGAGACAGCTTTTATTAGACAAGGTCAGAGGTCAAGTTGACGATTTCGTAAGTACCAGTCTATGACTGCTTGTTTATATATTTATCTTTTTTTTTGTCGTGTTGCAAACGCTGGCTCGAAGAGAGCTCCGCGTTGTTCTTCTTCTTCTGGTGTATGATGTGGCTCTTGGACACATTTGTCCTTGTTCCAGATTGGTTTCCTTTGTTTTGAGGGAATAATATTGGACAACGCTCACACTTTATTTGAGAGAAGTGAAATCCCAATTACGAGGGATTCTTGGGGGCAGGGGCAGTTGTACTGTGCTGGTAGACGTGAAATTTTGTGATTGTTACAGGATGAAATGCAACGGCACTCGGTAGAGGGCATACATCCGCCAGGTTGAACAGTTTACGTTTTGTATCGAACCGATAGTCCGGATCGGGATTTTAACCAAAATCAAATCGGCTTGGTCTCGTCACCCACCCAAATCATCCACCTAGTTTTGTCGTAACTTGCGCACAACTTTTTGAAATATCATGCTCAGACAGACAAATGTGTGAAAACATAACCTCCATCCACTTTTGGTGCTGGAGGGAACAAAAGCAAAAGCATTTGCAAGTAAATTTTCAATAATCAGAAAATAAAGCAATCAGATTTTTCCTGCTGTATTGTATCCAACAGGTTGGTGCAAAGGTAACGCATTCGTCTTCAAGTTGTTTGATTTGGTTCTAACCCTGACCAGACTTTAAAATGGTCACATTAGTGATTCTCAGTCAAGGTGTTGCATCACACAGCCTGCCTTTATTCAGGTGGATGTTAAGCTGGATGTTCTGTATGCTAACAGACTTTTGTGAACCAGAGTAATTGCACATGCCACCTCAATTTTTGTGGAAACATGAGATGCACATTTATATTTAGAGATGGATGGAGTGTCTGAGCCTTACCCAAAGGCAATATGGGTGATGCCTTTTCTAATGCTTCATGTTGTCACACTGTACGGTTACTTGCCATTTATTACTTGTTCATATTGCAAATAACATGTTACCTTGGTTTGCAGGCCCATGAGTGGACTGCAACCCACACAGGTGGAACAGTCCTCATTGGATTCTGAGCTTGGGGAGGCCCAGAAGAGCAAGCAGGATGTGGACTTGGATCCAGCGAACACCCTTGTGAGTATGGCTCTCATTATGCAACAAGGAACTTTGTTTACCTTACTGGTTGTGAGTACCTCACTGAGGAAGATTGGGATCATGTTGGGTGTGAAGGGGGCAGTGTGATTTTACCGTTAAGCAAATTTGGTTAAGGGCAGGTGGTCTGTGGATATCCATCTTGGTGTTTCCCTCCTGCATCATTTTTATTTTCTATATATTGATTGCAGATGGACAGTGCTTGCAACAGCCCAGGGCATCTCACGTTTATGAGCTACGTTCATGTTAAAGGTAACAAGCTGTAGTTTCCCTGTGGATTGGCAGATTGTGCCAGGTTCTCTTATTGGCAGAACAGTACAAAGTTGGAGATTGAACCTTTTCTGACACTCCACTCTGCCACTTCTTATCATTGGTTGGTAATTTGCAAAAAAGGCTCTTTTGTGAAATATAAACTCCAAAAACCTCAAAATCCGTTTTTCTACCTTGTCCCCCAACTTTGCATACAGAATGGTAACATCTCTTCGGGAATGGTTTTTTTGCCAATGGTTCACCATTTCTTTCCTAATGAAACCAAGGAAATGGCACACTTAAAATTGCATCTTTCGTGGGTGTTATAATCGGACTCGGAACCCTTGCTCTCCCCCGATGTCACGATTTTATAATACTGTTATTGTCCAACTTTAAACTTGGTGTGTGTGTGCACACAGGTTCACCACCTGCGCAGCTCACGACAGAAGAGGAGGTCTACGCAGAGCACATAATACACAAATACCTGCACGGAGCATCCAGCAGACAGCAGGAATCCAGCTGCTAAACAGCTGGACCCATCGTGCTCAGCTCCACAGTCCTCAAGAAATAGCGGATGGAAGTTGCATAGAATAGAAGCTGCAAGAGAAGAGTGATAGAGTGGTAGTGGAGTGCATCCAAACTCAAGTTAGGAATATGGTTTGGCGTTTGGAGATTTGTGTGGAACACTCAGTCCAGAACACATCTCCGAACATTTAAAGGGAAGGGTCAGTTGAAGGTTATGAAGTTAGTGTGATAGGTGGATGGTTTGCCATCCAACGTGTTTTTTTTTTTGTTTTTTCCTTGAACTACAGCTGTTGTGTTTGTTTTAAATGATTTTCTGACTTGTTGCATATGTTCCCATATTCAGATACACTGGTGCAGGGGTTTTGGGAGTGACCAAAGTGCAAGCAATGTACACGGTTCATTGTCTGCCTGCTGCGAAAGCGTGCCTTGACTTTCAACACGTTTTTATTTTTGTCCTTGCACAGAAGTTTGTTTGTTTTTCTTTTTTTAACCTTTTTAATACCATTCCAGTTAGTGTTACTCTTCAAGGCTTGTTTTAAAATCTCCTTCATGTTCTACTAATGTGAAACAAACACTTATCTTTACTGAAGGATAAACGTGCAATGGGAATGCTTGTTTAAAACAATATCCTTTGTTGTCCCAATTAGCAATGATTGTGGACTGCAAGATTACATATATGTTTGCCCTCAACGACATCCTTTATATATCTTCTCCATTTGTGCAGTTTGGAATCAAGTTGTTGCAATTTGCTGCCAATCACTGTTCTGAACTCAGACTGGAATAAAGAAACCATTTGTTCTCATCACATGGCTGCACGAGAAGCGTACCCGCAAGAGAGGTACCTTGTGGAAGTGCCGAACTCTACGAGCTAAAGGAATCGAGGTATCGCTGTGAACAGTGCAATTTCAGACTCTGCTCATAATCGGTTGGACTTCTCACACGTACTAATAATAAACAAACGACTTGCATACGAGTCGTTACAAACATGTCATGGCTGTAACGTGCCTTTTGTGTATTAACAATGCTGTGTCGTCGGACTCTCTTCTCGGGACGTTCTTGTACTGGGACATGTGGAGAGAAGGAATTGAACCAAAAATCTGCATTTGTTTGAAGTTTAGATTATTAACAAGGATTTTGAGTAACAAACTGAGAAAGTTTAATGTTCTTGACGGGTGTATCTTTCTCTCCGTAGTTAGCGAGTAGTATGATTATGTACTGATGTAGTCCAGAACATGCTCGCACGTTTGATACGATGTATTCCGTTCGTTAAAAAAAAAAGATCGACAATTTTGTTTGTTCTTGATGTATTTGTAGATGTGTACTTTACATTAGTTGTGAAAAGACTGCATTCCAAGAACGAGTTAATTGTTTTGTTTTTTTTTTGAGATGTTCAATTGTTGCAGAACTTTGATTTATCGTGATCATGTATTGTGCGTGCCCGATGCAAAGCATGGGGTCGGTGGAAGCAGTTGCTCGGTTACAATCCTGGTCGGATTGCCACTCCGTCACAGGAAGTCAGGACAGGAATTTGTAATTTGTTCAGGATGCCCACAATAACTTGCCTCCTTTATGAAGGACCGTGGTATCTTTAACGTCCACCAACAAATGCTGGCAGATGGGATGCCTAGTTTAACGTCTGTCCAAAGGACGGCACACACGTTGAGAATCATCCTGTGAAAGAACTTGAGTGTGGGTGAAATTGGATTTGGGAAAGCTTTATAGGTAGCTTGTATCAAGCTTCAACATTCCTGTTTTAACCATTCCACCTACTCTGGTAAACAATTTTAAATATGGTGTTACAAGAGAGTTCCAACTGTAGCTTTGATTACATGAACTATACTCAAAACTGTCTTCCTTTGACTATACTTGCACAAAATATTCCATGTGTATTATCATCCATACAAATGTAAACATGAGTCACTGGAGTTATAAAGGTATATGAACATCACTGCTTCCATTTTCATTTGCATTTCATTCATTATACGGAAAGTCTGCCCGTTCAGCATCCATACTTATCATCTACAATTACACACAAAAGTGCAATCACTTGAAATGAATGCTCTCAAAGTAAGAATGCAAACATAGAAATCAACTTTTTATTGGTAGAATTGTACAACTGCTAAACTTGTAATGATGTAAGTAAAAAAAAAAAAAAACATGGCTTGCTAAAACGATGGCAAACAAACAAACAAAAAAAAGCACGCCAAAATATTGAGCAGAAAAAGAAAAGGTAAATAGTGTTTGAGGCTGAAGTTGTCTTATTAGAGACTGGCCTGGTCGTTTGCCATGATTTTGAAAACACCTTCCTTGTCTTTGGTCTCTTCGAGTTTCCCTAAAAAGAGAGTCACAGGCAGACATGTTTAAAAAAGTAATCTTTAGTCAAACCAAAAGAAGATAAAGTGTTAAGGATTGAGCTCTTGAAGACTATCCAGGCAAGGAGAGGTTGGGTAGGGGTGTGTGCAATGGTTGGGAAAACCAGCAGTTGTGTAATGGTGATAGCATCCCCACCAAGTGCGGGAGCTCAGTGGTCTGATTCCTACTGACCGAGTCGTGCCAAAGATTAATAATTAAAAAAAAAAGGGTATGTGCCAAAAATCGAGTTTCTCCAGACTTGCTTCATCAACCTTCCATCCCATTTCATTGGGACCATACTCTGTCCAGAGCATCAGTAATGCCAAAGCAGTCTTGGCCTATTGGGCACAATCCTGGATGGGTTGCCAATCCAACACAGGATACTTGAATGGCTCGATCATCCCAGCAAGCTGGTACTCATTTTGCCAACCTCTGAAGGATGACAAGGCTGTCAACCCCACCTGGTATCAATTCAACAGCTGATCAGGATTCAAACTTAAGACTCCAGGTTCCCAAGCCCACCACCCTAAACATTAAGCCAACACTTGGCATGTCCCACATCATCATCCCAACATAATCAACCCACATCAGTTCCAAAATGGTCCTGTGTTTCTGGTATTTTCTCATTGTGTGGATGAATCCAAATGGAGTGCTTAAAGCCATTGATTATTCTCCAATCAGAATGAAGCTTAAAGGTCCCATGTAATTCAAAAGCTTCTGGTTATTTAAATATTAACTTGACCTTCCTAATGAAGAAATCACCCATGTTTCTTTTTTAAAATCAACAATGGGATAATTAGACCAATATTTTGAACATTTATAGTGCTTTTCACAACTTGCTATGCCCCGCCCCTCAAAAAAGTAGAGTTCAGCGAACCGCAAGTCACATGTCCGTTGACGTCATCTCCAGAACGCGACTCGCTCAGAGTCGATTGATGAGACGTCACGCGCCATATAAAGCACGTACAAATGCATTGTGCCTATGTGTTTGCTCTCTCAATGATCGTCTTAATTCCTGTGATTGTTTCGCGAAAGGTTTTAAGAGTTTTAGCCTTAATTTCGAAAATGTCTGCACGATGTATCATAGCAGGATGCAGCAATACAACCAAAGATGGGTAAGCCTTCATGTATTCCCGAAAGATGAGAATCTTCAGAGAATATGGACATCTAAAGTGAAGCTGACGAGGGGAAACTGGAAAGGCCCCAGCGACACGAGCGTCATTTGCAGCGTCCACTTTGAAGACGGTGACTTTGATCACGGGCTCTATTCGCTGTTCAGTTTGAAGAGGTTGAGGAAGCTGAAACCTGATGCAGTACCCATCATCAAAAGCAATGTCGTCCGATAAATCCGTCGTCCGTCCAACTAGTCCGATAAATCTAACGTGCTGTAGCTTTCTTTTATTATTCTCTTTTCTTCATTGTTTTCTACATTGAAAAAAATTGTCAGATCAGAAATCACGATGAAAAACTCCTACAGGACATAAAAATGCAATTTCAGTACTTTTGAGTGACATGGGACCTTTAAGTTGTGCACCTTAATGTCCCCTGCCAACCAAAAATGTTGAGGTACTCAATTGTTCTTTCATATACAGCACATGGGCTGCATGTATCATCGCTTAATAGGGGAGCCTTGCTGCTGATACAGTGCCCCATATAGGTTAGGGCAGGAATTTGTAATTTGGCCACGGTGCCAGCGATAGCTTGCCTACTCGACACCATGGGCTCTAACATGTAAAAACTAATGCCGGCAAGTGAGTCGCCAGTTTAACACCCATCCAAGAGACGACGACGCACACAATGGCGTGCCTGGGTAACACCAGGATGACAGTTTATAGCTGGGTACTCGGTAAACCCACACCACTCTTAGCACTGTGTCGCATGATGCCTTTCCATCACCATCATTTGATGGAGATATGAAGAAAGAAAAAGGACTTTGTTTACCATATCATATTAACATGCACACAGTGGACATTTATCTGCAACGAGACCCTTCAGACATCGAAAGGAAAACTTTAAATTAAATGAAAGTTTGAATACTCAACTTTGCTGAAAACTACAACTTCCTCGTACAGGATACTCATGTACATATCGTATTACTACATAGACTAACCCTTCACCCACTCCTCAAATCTACTCTTTGTGTATACCGTATTGTAATAACATCAATTACTTTTCTTCCACAAATGATAGACAAAAATGAAGGTAATTTTTTGCTAGTCGAGTAATAAAAACGTCAACCAGATGCCAAGCATTTCACCAAGTGAACTCGTTGGCCGTAATTCACAGGTTTTCCAATTATTTCAAAGGGCAGGATAGTGAACTTTGCAAAAATAAATAAATATTTTTTTTGCACCGAGCACAATAATACAGTAACAGTTCACCCTTTCTTGAAAGTTGTCATTAAAAATGCGAAGTGGAATACGTGCAGCCCTGCCAGCGGAGTGTTACTTCAGTGAAGCTGTTCCGTGATCGAGAAAAAATTAATTTTTGCAATGTTGCTACATTTTCAAGAAGACTGGCTCACAAGCTAAGTGGTACTTATTCTTAATTATCAGATGTTTAAAACACCGATGATAGCATTGGTTTGAACTGCGAAGTGAGAATCAGCCAAAGCAAGCCTTCAAGGTATAACAGGCCACGTCGTGTCCATACATCGGAGTAACATTTTTCTTTATGTTGAATCTCTGCCATTTATCAGATGGAAAGAATAGCCAAATGCAAAAACGACCAGGAACTAGAGATCACTACTGAATGCCGAGTGCAGGTCACGTGCTGAAAGTGATGGTGTCAGGACGTAATAACGCAGCGGATACAACTTGTCCTGGAACTTCTAGAGTATTCTCAACAGTTTTGAATCTGGGAAATGTGCGAGTTGCTTGCATGATCACAAATACTGGACTGGAAATACAGATTTCCCTCAGGAATGATGTTTTTGTCATCCATACATTACAACCACCTGGTTCAAAGAACTTACATTGGCCAATGAGGGAGGACCGCTGCTGGATCGCTGTGCAACACAGCTCCAGAATGGGCCTCAAAATGTGATCCCAGTAAAAAGGCTACATATACACTTTGGCCCCTGAGAGGGCTCCGATTCACCTTCTGACACTCGCTAAAGGAGATCACAACCAATGTGTAGCCTCAAATCAATAATTACATAAATAAATAAAACTACTGCCTGCGATCAATCAAGGAGGTCAGCTGGTGCACAAGTCAGAAGACCAACAAATACAAGAGCCGCTTAAGCTCTGGAAGGTGCAAATGATTGTGATTAATGTAACTAAATGGAAATCTTTAAATTATCATCTTTATATCACATTCTGGAATCAAATTCATAATAAACTACACATGAGCACCCATCAGGTGGGAGCACACAAGAAAGGGTGAAATCTCCAATTAAATCAAACTCCCAACTCGACGCAAGTCTGCAACTCGTTTTAAGGCAAACCCAAAGTACAGGACAGTTGTTTTGATAACATGCACCTACATGCGATTAAAATGATCAGGGGGTAACAAGGCGGTCGTAGAATGCTATTCGGATTGATGCTTCATTAGACTCCCTCGATTTAATATCACATTACAAATATCGTAATCACCCGTATATAAAAGCCACACTTTCTCCCAGGAATAGCTGATCAAAATTTGGGATGGGCATTGTTCACGATGCCTGGTGTTGGCCTAATGGTTTAGGTGGTGGGCTTGGGATCCAAGGATCCAGACTTCAAATCCCCCTTGGCTGTTTCATTAATACCAGGTGGGGTTGACTCTGCCTGTCATCCTTCAGAGGTCGGCAAAATGAGTGCCAGCTTGCTAGTATCCTGTGTCGGAGTGGCGACCCGTCCAGGATTGTGCCCAATAGCCAAGGAGACTGCCGAGGCAGCACCAACGCTCTGCAAAGAGTATGGTTCCGATGGATAGATGGATGGATGGATGGATGGATGGATAATTATCCACGAGAACTAAAGTGAAAGCTCTATTTCTCCAGATTTCTCACACCGACGCAAGACCGAGTTTTGTTACTGGTTGCAGCCATATTGAAACGCAATGCATTGTGCGATATATTATGCAACATTGAACGTATATATTTTGTTTTGAAGGACTTATTTTGATGGAAAAATTAGAATAGTTTAATTGTAATGCATTAGTTTGCTTTTCAAACATGTAATCAAAGGGCGGAGGAGCTCCTTGTGAGCCAACGGCCATCCATATCTAGTGCCCAACTGTGTCTGCGGACGTCCTCCTGCAGTTGGGTTACTTCTTATTAGGAGGTTGGTGGCAGGATTTGCACTCCAGCCACCATAAAACGCTTCATTCCGCAAAACGCAAAAACGCAAAAAAATCTGAAAACCCACTCCGTGGGAGTACCTCCTGTGCAGCTTCCCTTCGCAGGGCAGCTCACCGGATGATGGGATTGGGGCAAAGCCTTCGGGACCCCCAATCTTTGATAGGAGGGAAACCACGGGGTAACATCCCTGGGTCAGATTGCGGGAGAGTGTGTCGGAGTGGTGCTGAGGTGTCGTCCACCAGACGGCGGTCTCCTTGGGTTAACCTGAGGCGGTCCCTTCGGGTGGGTGCCTGGAATGTCCTATCCCTAAGAGAGGATGATCACCTGTCTCTGTTATCATCTGAGCTCAAGCGTTTGGACATCGGGATTGCAGCTCTCTCTGAGGTTCGGAGACCGGATTGCGGCGAGATAATGGTGGGTGGTTACACCTACTATTGGTCTGGTCGCTCTGATGGTTACCATACCCAAGGAGTTGCTGTAGCTGTGTCCAATAAGCTGACCCCAATGATAATTGAGGTAACACCGGTCAACGAGCGTATTATGAGATTAAGGATTCCTCACTCCTTAGGTGTCATTTCCCTGGTCTCTATTTATGCTCCGACTGAGGCGAGTGATCTTACCGTGAAGGACACATTCTACGCCACACTCGAGTCTGTGGTTGATCAGTGCCCCAGACGAGATACACTTCTAGTCTTGGGGGATTTCAATGCATCGACTGGAACTGATAGGGATGGTTATGAGGTGTGTGTTGGTCCCCATGGGTCAGGAACTATGAACCAGAATAGCACTAAGTTCCTTGACTTTGCAAGAAGTCATGGACTTAGGGTGGCTGGTTCATGGTTTCAGCGCCCGCAAGCTCATCGCTGGACTTGGTATTCCAACGCTGGCGGTGTGGCAAAGGAGATTGACCATGTCCTCATTGACGGTCGTTGGAGGATGATCCAGAACTGCAGGGTCTACCGGAGTGCTCAGTTCCTCAATACTGACCACAGGCTTGTTGTAGCAACTCTAAAGCTGCACCTTAAATCCTGGAGAATGGTACCATCCCAGCCTAGGCTGGATGTTGCCAAGCTCAGGGATGAGAGAGTAGCTGAGGAGTTTGCGAACAGGCTGAGTGGACACTTGGGGGTCTGGGTGCTTTGGGGGTCCTGAAGAGTTGTGGAGCACCTTCAAGACCACCGTCCTTGATGTTGCCGGTGGATGCCTTGGAGTTCACCGCAGGGCAAAGAAGAATTTTGTCTCTCAAGGGACACTGGATACCATTGACCAGAGTCGCAGGGCCAGGCTGAATGGCAGAGCTGAGCTGTTCAGGGAGCTGAGGCGTAAAACTGTACGTGCACTGAGGGTGGACAAGGAGGCCTATGTGCGAGGAATCTGTGAGGGGTAGAGCATCACCTGTGGACAGGTGATTCTCGTCCCGCTTACAGGGGAATTCGCGCATTACGTTCATCCAAGCCCATCCCTCGCAGCACTGCAGTTCGAGCAGAGAGTGGTAGGCTCTTGACAGAGGAGTCTGAAGTGAAGGCCCGCTGGGCCGGTTACTTTGAGCGGTTGTACCAGGCTGATCCCCCAGCTGTCGAGTTGGACGTCAAGGGTGTTACAATCCCTGTTGCTGACCCTCGAATCAACTGTGGTCCACCATCGCTTGTGGAAACACGGGCTGCGGTGAACCAGTTGAAACGGGGCAAAGCTCCAGGGATCTGTGGCATCCATGCCGAACTTCTCAAGGCTGGTGGAAATGCTGCACTCGCGTCGTTGCATGCAGTTTTGTGCTCTGCCTGGAACACAGGCATCATCCCAACTGACTGGAAGCGGGGCCTTGTTGTCCCTCTCTGGAAAGGGAAGGGTGATCGCCAAGACTGCAACAACTACCGAGGGGTGACGCTGCTCTCAGTGCCGGGCAAGGTCTTTGCTCGGATAATTCTTGATAGGGTTCGCCACCATCTGCTTGAGCACCAGCGTCCAGAGCAGTCAGGCTTTACACCAAAGAGGTCAACGATTGACCGTATCCTTGCACTTCGTGTCCTCACCGAACGCAGACGAGAGTTTCGGCAGGGGCTGCTTGCAGCCTATGTTGATCTCTGTAAAGCGTTCGATTCAGTGAATCGGGATGTCCTCTGGAGGATTCTTGGTCTTCGTGGGGTGCCACCAAAACTGATCGATCTGATGTCTGAACTCTACTCTGGTACTGAGAGTGCTGTGAAGTGTGGTGGTACCATCTCTGACTTATTTCCAGTTGTTACTGGAGTTCGTCAGGGGTGTGTACTTGCCCCCACACTTTTCAGCACTTGTATGGACTGGATTTTTGGGAGGATGTCGGAGAGATCAAGTTGCGGTGCATCGTTTGGCAATGTCAAGATCTCGGACCTTGATTTTGCAGATGATGCAGTCATCTTTGCGGAGACTTTAGACATCCTCTTGGGGGCCCTCGAGGTGCTGAATGAGGAGTCGGAGCCGTTGGGATTACGGATTTCTTGGGTCAAAACAAAGATCCAGGCTTTCGGTGACATCTTGGATGCTGCTGTCCTGTCTGTGTCTGTTTGTGGTGAGGATGTTGAGGTCGTGGATAGATTCACTTACCTTGGCAGTGATATTCATGTCTCCGCAGGTTGTGAGCCGGAGGTCAATAGACGTCTGGGTCGGGCCTGGGGAGTCATGGATTCACTGGATCATGGGGTGTGGCGCTGCCGGTACCTGTGCGGGAGGACGAAAGTCCGAGTCTTCAGGTCCTTGGTACTTCCAGTCTTGCTCTATGGGTGCGAGACTTGGACTTTGACCAAGGATCTGAGACGGAGACTTAATTCCTTTGGTACCAGGTCTCTTCGGAGAATCCTTGGCTATCGCTGGTCGGATTTTGTGTCCAACGAGCGGTTGCTGAGAGAGACTCGGATGAGATTTGTTACCTGCATAGTCCGTGAGCGTCAGCTGCGGCTGTATGGACATGTGGCTCGTTTTCCTGACGCTGATCCTGCTCACCAGATTCTCTCAGCGAGGGAGTCTCATGAGTGGAGGAGGCCAGTGGGCCGACCACGTGCCTCATGGTTGCAGCAGGTTGACCATCATCTCAAGGAGATGGGGATGGGCCTGGCATCTGCCTGGGGGATGGCCAGACGGAGGCCCCTGGAGTACCGGCAGAAAGTGGACGCAGCGACGCGCTGTTCTGGCACATGCTCCCATACCTGACCTGACAGTTTGCTTTTTAAAACTTTTATCCAAACGGTGAAAAATATACACTGCCATAGCAGCAAAATATGCTTGGGAGTTAAGAAGTGGGCTGCAGACAAACAAACCGCTTCATAATTACTGGAAAACTAACAACTCGATAAAGAATTGAGAGCTACAATTTGATAGATGTCACATATTACTCGTAAGAGTTGTTCGGTCCATTCAACATGCCACATCATTCATCATATTATGTTCAATACAAGTTAGAAGTCATCCGTAATGTTGAAGCAAACGCCATCGAAAATGGCTCTCTCCATAGATCGGCAAAACACTCCTTTTGAGTTCACTTAAAGTTCCACTCTTGAATGGGTGTTCATTTTTGGGCAGCAGGTAGGTCAGGTCAGGTATGGGAGTATGTGCCAGAGCAGCGCGACGCTGCATCCACTTTCCGCCGATACTACAGGGGCCTCTGTCTGGCCATCCCCCAGGCAGATGCCTGACCCATCCTCATCTCCTTGAGATGCTGATCAACCTGCTGCAACCACGAGGCACGTGGTCGGCCCATTGGCCTCCTCCTCTCACGAGATTCCTTCGCTGAGAGAATCTGGTGAGCAGGATCAGCATCAGAAAACGAGCCACATGTCAATACATCCGCAGCTGAGACTCATGGACTATGCAGGTAACAAATGTCATTTGAGTTTCTCTCAGCAACCGCTCGTTGAACACAGTCCGACCAGCGAGAGCCAAGGATTCTCCGAAGAGACCTGGTACCAAAGGAATTAAGTCTCTGTCTCAGATCCCTGGTAAGAGTCCAAGTCTCACATCCGTAGAGCAAGACTGGAAGCACCAAGGACCTGAAGACTCGGACTTTCGTCCTCCCTCACAGGTACCAGCAGCACCACACCGCATGATCCAGTGAATCCATGACTCCCTCGGCCCAATTCAGACGTCCATTGACCTCTGGCTCACAGCCAGCAGAGACATGAATATCACTGCCAAGGTAAGTGAATCTCTCAGTGACCTCAACATGCTCACCAAAAACGGGTACAGACAAGATAGCAGTATCCAAGATGTCATTGAAAACCTGGACCTTAGTTTTGACCCAGCAAACCTGTAATCCCAGCAGCTCCGACTCCTCATTCAGCACCTCAATGTCCCCCAAAAAGATATCTAGAGTCTCTGCAAAGATGACTGCATTATCTGCGAAATCAAGGTCAGAGATCTTGACATTCCCAAACGATACACCGCAGCTTGATCTCTCCGACATCACCCCCAAAATCCAGTCCATACAAGTGTTGAAAAGTGTGGGGGTCAGCACACACCCCTGACGAGCTCCAGCCACAACTGGAAATAAGTAAGAGATGGTACCACCACAACACAGCACTCTCAGTACCAGAGTACAGTTTAGACATAAGATCGATCAGTTTTGGTTGCACCGCACGAAGACCAACAATCCTCCAAAGGGCATCCCGATTCACTGAATCAAACGCTTTACAGAAGTCAACAAAGGCTGTAAGCAGCTCCTGCCGAAACTCTCATCTACGTTCTGTGAGGACCCGAAGAGCAAGGATACGGTCAATCATCGACCTCTTTGGTGTAAAGCCTGACTGCTTTGGTCGCTGGTGCTCAAGCAGATGGTCGTGAACCATATCAAGAATTATCCGAGCAAAGACCGGCACTGAGAGCAGCGTCACCCCTCGGTAGTTGTTGCAGTCTTGCCGATCACCCTTCCCTTTCCAGAGAGGGAGAACAAGGCCCCTCTTCCAGTCAGTTGGGATGATGCCTGTGTTCCAGGCAGAGCACAGAACTGCATGCAACGGCATGAGTATAGCATTTCCACCAGCCTTGAGAAGTTCAGCATGGATGCACCGAAACCTGTAGCTTTACCCCATTTCAACCGGTTCACCGCAGCCTGTGTTTCCACAAACGAAGGTGGACCACAGTTGATTGGAGGGTCAGCAATACGGATTGAAACACCCCTGATGTCCAACTTGACAGCTGGTGGATCAGCCTGGTACAACCGCTCAAAGTAACCGACCCAGCAGGCCTTCACTTTGGACTCCTCTGTCAAGAGCCTACCATCCTCTGCTCTCGCTGCAGTACACCGAGGGATGGGCTTGGAGGAACGCAATGTGCAAATTCCCCTGCAAGCGGGACGAGAATCACCTGACCACAGGTGATGCTGTACCTCCTCACAGATTTCTCCACATGGGCCTCCTTGTCCACCATTAGCGCACATACAGTTTTACGCCTCAGCTCCCTGAACAGCTCAGCTCTGCCATTCAGCCTGGCCCTGCGACTCTGGGCAATGGTATCCAATGTCCCTTGAGAGACAAAATTCTTCTTTGACCTCCGGTGAGTTCCAAGACATCGACCGGCAACATCAAGGACGGTTGTCTTGAAGGCACTCCACAACTCTTCAGGGTCTCCCAAAGTGCCCCCCCCCAAAAAAAACTCCACTCGGCCTGTTCACAAACTCCTCAGCTACCCTCTCATCCTTGAGCTTACCAACATCTAGCCTCGGCTGGGATGGTACCATTCGCCTGGATAAAAGGTGCAACTTACGATTTTCTACAAGCCAGTGGTCAGTATTGAGGAACTGAGCACTCCGGTAGACCCTGCAGTTCTGGATCATCCTCCAGCGACCACCAACGAGCACATGGTCAATCTCTTTTGCCACACCGCCAGCATTGGAATACCAAGTCTAGTGATGAGCTTGTGGGCGCTGAAACCGTGACTTCTTGCAAAGTCAAGGAACTTAGTGCTATTCTGGTTCATAGTTCCTGACCCATGGGGACCAACACACACATCATAGCCATCCCTATCAGTTCCAGTCGATGCATTGAAATCCCCCAAGACTAGAAGTGTATCTCGTCTGGGGCACTGATCAACCACAGACTCGAGTGTGGCATAGAATGCGTCCTTCACGGTGAGATCACTCGTCTCAGTCGAAGTATATACAGAGACCAGGGAAATGACACCCAAGGAATGACAAATCCTTCGTCTCTTAATATGCTTGTTGACCAGTGTTACCTCAATTATCATTGGAGTCAGCTTATTGGACACAGCTACAGCAACTCCTTGGCCATGGTAACCATCAAAGCGACCAGACCAATAGTAGGTGTAACCACCCACCATCATCTCTCCGCAATTCAGTCTCCGAACATCAGAAAGTGTTGCAATACCAATGTCCAAACGCTTGAGCTCAGATGATAACAGAGACCGGTGATCATCCTCTCTTATGCTTCAGTCACATCTGGCTCGGCGGCCGTAGGGTCTAAATAAATCTATGGCCACTAGCAATTATAGGGCGGCCGCAGTATTTCCACGGTCACACAATGTAGCAGTCACATATGTTTTTATTTTTGGGTAGCCGCACGGGGTATTTAGAAATTGTTGAGACCGAAAATGTGGGGGTGCCGTACGGTATTTGATGTCGCACGGTGACCTTTGGGCGTCGATGCGGCAGCCATAGAATTTTCAAGGCAGACGCAAGGTAGGCTCAAGGTGCCCGCAAGGCGACCACGGGGGGGGGGGGGCAAGGCGAACGTGGAAATAGTGCGGCCACCGTAATTTTTTGGGGGTTGGCAAAATTCATTTTTCATTGATAAGAGCCTACGGAAAACACACGAATAACGCAAGCCCACCGTACGTCCTACATACGGTTGACGAGGAACACATCTACGTCATGGCTACGGCTTGTCAAATTACTACGGCCAGCCTAGAAATGAAAAAAGTTATAACTCTGCGCTTTAATTCCACGGAGACCCCTACGGCCTGTAAAAGATAGCCATATGGCGTAGGGGCACCCTGAGGCCACCTCAGAAACTCTGCGGCCGCCGCACGTTTCTGTCAATTCAGGGGGGTACGGCCGCTGTATCCTAGCCGTAGGGCAAATCTGACTCATGCTTTAGGGATAGAACATTCCAGGCTCCCACACAAAGGGACTGCCATCTGGTGGCAGACACCTCAGCACCATCCCGACACACTCTCCCGCAATCTGACCCGGGAATGTTACCCTGTGGTTTCCCCCCCCCCCCCATCATCAAAGATTGGGGGTCCCGAAGGCTTTGCCCCAATCCCGTCATTTGGTGAGATACCCTGCGAAGGGAAGTTGTACAGGAGGTACTCCCACAGAGTGGGTTTTCAGATTTTTTTTATGCTTGTGGAATGTTTTGCGGAATGAAGGGTTTTACAGTGGCCGGAGTGCAAATACTGCCACTAACCTCCGAATAAGAAGCAACCTAACTGCAGGAGGATATCAGTAGACACAGTCGGGCACTAGATATGGATGGTCGTTGGCTCACAAGGAGCTCCTCCGCCCTTTGGTATTTATAGGTTATACATATAAACTGGTATTTCCCTGATAATTTTATCTGAAAAGTGCCCTGTGTATTACACACGAGTGGTTACAGTAATGAACCATCAATGAAGGTGCATGAATCCATCTGTGCACCATTATGCCCCAGACATACTCTTACTGGCAAAGTGCCTACTCAAACACGACCCGTCTCAACGTCCAAATCCCCTCCAGCCAATTCATTAAAAAAAAACAAATGATAATTAAAAAACAAACAAAAAATAAAAAAAAACAAAAAAAACTACTTCTTACCAAGAGCAAGAGCGTTGCGATCCAGGAGGAGTTTCAAGTTTTCATCCGAGATAACAGAGGTACTGCTTTCTCCAACCACTCTGCAAGGAGATTTAGAGAGAAAGGCATCATTAAAATAAAGAAAGTATACTCTATTCATTCAATAATGAACAATGACCAGCTCGAGCAACAGGCTTCCTAAGACAAGTGACAATGTTGTGAAAAGTTCCTTCCTCTCTCCAACTCCTCCCTCCATCCCCAACCCCCTCCTACCCCAACAATTAGATGGCAATTTGATTCACATTTTGGTTTTGCGGTTCTACATGAGGTTCCATTGAACGTTTTCATGAATATACTTGGTCGAGTCATGGTTTGCATATGGAGCAGCACTTTTACAAACAAGTTGACAGTATAAAAGACTGACAAAAAGGATTGACTTTTAAAGAGATAAAAAGTCGATTTTGATGGAGAAATATGCAGCGCAAAACCTCGGTATTGCGCTGTACATTTGGAACTGTGAAGGCACTTCATTGGTGTGTACATTGTGTCTTGTGTGGTGAGGATGTGGTTTGAGGTGTGTCATGTATGAAAGGTGAAATAACAGCCCATACAGTGAAAGGTGAAGATAGGCTGGAAGGATATCTTTGGTAACACACTGTCTTCGAGTTGTCTTGTCGAGGTTTCATTATTGACCCGACTATAACCTGGAACGCTGGCATTTGCAGGCAAGGATGACGAGTTTGCAGTCCCTTGGACAGACACCCAGGGACCCATCTACTTGCATTAGCTGGTGGAGGTAAATTACCCCACACTGTCTTTGGCAGCTCTGGTCACAGACCGACAATGTTAACCCACTCCCCCCCCCCCCCGGTCCCTCTTCACACCACATCAACGACACAGCCACACCCCACATGAATGATGTAACCAGCAGCCACATGCTATATCCACTCAAACGATCATGTTGCAATTTGATATACCATAGCAATGCGCTCTTGGTTACGTATACAGGACGATCTCTTCCATATTCCCAGCACGTTTTGTGGTGATCCTGGTGTTGTGATCATCCTTAAACATGATTCATGAATGCGAAACAACATAACTAATAAACGTGATCAATTTGTTTTACCGAGCATAGTCAGTGGAGTGAAGGAGTTCATGCAGCTCTTGAGCATCAAGACCGCTTGACGCCTGCTCCATAACTGATTCACCTCCTTTGAACTTGTCTGTGAACAGATAGCAACTGCTGTAAGAATGAAGCCACCCAATTCCAAAACCAAACCTTGTGCATAAGATGCTATTCCATATTCTCATATATTTCTCTCTTTTATTCTTCCAGCAATATTTCAGATATTTTAAAAAGGTTAGTGAACAGCTTTCAAAACAATCCTTAAAAAAAATAAAATAAAACGTTATACAACATTCCAACTGCAGGTTTAAGGCTTGGCCACACCAACAGATTTCCTGCAATACGACGCAACTGGACAGTTATGGGATAATCGTGAAAAGTTGCCACACTTACAACCCACCAGGACACATCAAGCGACACCAATGCATTGTAAGTTGTAACTTGCACCATGAAAACCAAGCAGGCCAGCAATGATTGGTTCCTCTGCCATGCACCGAAAGTACAGTGACGGTTTTTGCCATTTCAGTTTGAGATGTGCTTTTAGAAATACGATTAGCATAATCCAACTCATCCTTGTGTTCTTCAGTCCAGAAGTTCTCCAATGTGGTTCCGGGGCGGGGGAGGGGCGTTCGATTGTCTCAGCGGGAACACATTCTTCCAGTGTTGTCGTGAGGGCGTCCACACCAATGGAGGAATAGCAACTATCACTAACTAGGGTCGAATGTCCGACAGGGCACAACACGGCACAATTTTACATGACCGGCCATCCACAAGACTGTCCAGTTGAGTCACAATGGAGGTAATTGGTTAGTGCGGTAAAAGGCTTTAAGTTTGCAAGCTTTTGTAGCTGTACATCACAAAATAATTGCTTTCCACCAACAGATTTCATTTACACCAGCAAGTCCTCAGAGATACAGAACAATGGTCACACTAAAAAACCAGAGTTGGTGTCAAAGCCACCCAATGCTCGCCTGTTGATACATTTATCGTTTTTAAGACGAGTCTAATAATATTTTTTATAAAGCATTGCAGTGAAGTCTGATCCAAATAATTTTAAAGCAATATATGTATTTGTATATTGTAATCAGTAAAAAATAGTGTGGTAGATAAAAACATTAGAAAGGAAATAACTTGCACCAAAAACTTTAACATTTTCACGCTCATGCCGGGGGTATCGTTATAGCTCTCTGTTCTTCGAACAGGTGAGATAAAAATGAAACCACCCCACATTACTTGATTCCTCAATTCTCATCGTTCAGCTGAATTCCCTTCCAAGGAAGATACTTGGCGATGGAAGCATAGATGCTCATGGCATATTAAGCAAGTCCATTTTTATTCAACTCTTGTACTCTTTAGCTCACTTCAACACTTGTCGTGACATTACATGAATCATGAAGAATGATATACCTTTTGAATTGCCGCAAGTTATGTGCCTGAGAATAGAGGGAACTAGTGTAATGATATTTTTTATAAAGTATTGCAGTGAAGTCTGAACGAAATAATTTTAAAGCAATATATGTATTTGTATATTGTAATCAGTAAACCAGAGTTGGTGTCAAAGCTACCCAATGCTCGCCTGTTTATACATTTATCGTTTTTACAGACTAGTCTAATAATATTTTTTAATAAAGCATTGCAGTGAAGTCTGATCCAAATAATTTTAAAGCAATATATGTATTTGTATATTGTAATCAATAAACCAGAGTTGGTGTCAAAGCTACCCAATGCTCGCCTGTTTATACATTTATCGTTTTTAAAGACTAGTCTAATAATATTTTTTTATAAAGCATTGCAGTGAAGTCTGATCCAAATAATTTTAAAGCAATATATGTATTTGTATATTGTAATCGGTAAAAAAAAATAGTGTGGTAGATAAAAACATTAGAAAGGAAACTAGAGGGGGAGCACTCGGGAGAGTGCAAAACCTCCACCGCCAATACTGCTGGGTCACTCAAGTGAACCTTATATCTTATTCATTAAATATGACGTCAACAGTGCTGACAGAGTTATAATTCTTTTGTCCAAAATTTTTTTTTTTGGGGGGGGAGGGGGGGAAATCACTTAAAACATGTAGAAATGCAAAAAAAAAAAAATTCAAATATTTTTTCAAAATGGCCGCCATAGCGGCCATATTGGATTTTGGACAGAGTCCAAAATCTAATGGTATGGTCCTTGGACCATACCTAATCCCCCCACCAAGTTTCGTCGAAATCCGTCGAAGAGTTTTTCCGTAATACTGTTCACAAACAAACAAACAAACAAACAAACAAGCAGTCATAGACTGGTACTTATGAAATTGTCAACTTGACCTCTGACCTTGTCTAATAAAAGCTGTCTCTCGAGAAGGTAGCGACGCAAACCAGAAGTTTCTACGATGATTCTGTACCAAACCATCAAAAATCGAATGTTTTGGATGTTTAACCTCACTGTGGCCTTGAACTTTGACCGATTTTGACCAAAATCTAATCAGCACTAGCCATCACCCTCTTGAATCACGTGGTGCAATTTGACATTGGTAGCTTCTTCTGTTCTCGAGTTATCATTTTTTGGATGTTTGACCTCACTGTGACCTTGACCTTTGACTGATTTTGACCAAAATCTAATCAGCACTAGCCATCACCCTCCTGAATCACGTGGTGCAATATGACGTTGGTAGCTTCTTCCGTTCTCGAGTTATCGTGCCTACAAACAAACAAACAAACATACAAACAAGCAGTCATTGACTGGAACTTACGAAATCGTCAACTTGACCTCTGACCTTGTCTAATAAAAGCTGTCTCAAGAGAAGGTAGCGACGCAAACCAGAAGTTTCTACGATGATTCTGTATCAAACCATCAAAAATCGTAACGTCGACCGAAGCAAAAATCTCCATTTCTCCATGCAATTATACCTTAACGTAACTCAACGACGCGTCTGCTCGAGCGCACTGCATCATGAGACGACCCGTGACGCGTCGAGTGAAATATTTTTTATACAATCTTAAAACGTCTCCAAAACATCCGATTTTTACCAGAATTTCGACAACCGAGTTTTAAGCGTCCTAAGCGATCGCAAAAACCGAAGACAAAATTAAAATCGAAGTTAAAACGAACTCGTAACGTCGAGCGAAGCAAAATACTCCATTTCTCCACATGAATTTATGGAATTATGTTTGACCTCACTGTGACCTTGACCTTTGACCGATTTTGACCAAAATCTAATCAGCACTAGCCATCACCCTCCTGAATCACGTGGTGTAATTTGACATTGGTAGCTTCTTCCGTTCTCGAGTTATCGTGCCGACAAACAAACAAACAGAAACGGAAGGCATCAATATACTTACGAAATCTTTAGATTTCGTAAGTAACAAACAGAAAGGGGTGAAAACAGTAACCTCCGATATTCGATGGCTGAGGTTAATAACTTGCACCAAAAACTAACATTTTCACGCTCACGCCAGGGGTATCGCTCCAGCTCTCTGTTCTTCGAACAGGCGAGCTAAAAATAGTATAGTAGATAAAAACATTAGAAAGGAAATAACTTGCACCAAAAACTTTAACATTTTCACGCTCACTCTGACACTAACGCTGACGCTGATGCTAATGCTCACGCCGGGGGTATCGCTATAGCTCTCTGTTCTTCGAACAGGCGAGCTAAAAACGTTTTGTTGTGATAAATACAATAAAAAAAATTACCCCAGTGTGGGGGTGACGGTCATCTCTATAATACCACAAGTTCAGTTCAGGTAACCGCGAAACAGTCCAAACTAACCGTTTAGATTGAAATAGTTCACAGAAATACACGAGAATAACACTACTAATGACATAATTTATAAATATGTATTGTTCATTTAGTACCCGGATTAATACATCAGAATCACCAGTAAGTGCAATACGTGGTTTTCCGGTCCGTCCACTCTCTGGGGACATTTCACTTCCGGTTGTAGAAAAAAAACGAAAAAAATAGGCTTAGCTCTCAGAGATTATGATAATCCTGTAGATTATTCTTCACTGATTATAATGCAACTTTCAGAATGAAAATTGGTCAAGTATTTATAGAGATATTGAGGTTTGAAAAATCGTTAGAGCGAGCAAATTCATTAATTATTAATTCCACAGAAGTTTCGTGACACTGCACAAAGTAACATGTCACGTATCAAAAAAAAATTGTATGCCAGATTCATTAATTATTAATTCATTAATTATGGAATGTACTCATTGATATATTAATCAGAAAGCCCGAAGCATGTAGCGTAATTTATCACTTATCCCCTCATCCAGGATCCGTGGCCTCGCCCCAAAGCCTGCAGCCCTATGTCCGCCGGTGATTATGTTAGATATCAGCACGATCGAGAGGAGCCTGCGAATTATCCCTGCTGATGCACTGAATTGATGCAATCGTTCGGCCAGAATATTCGTTGTCAAGATGTTGCGTAGTTAAATCACCAATACAGTCACTCAAATTTATACCGCAGACATACTTCTTAACAATCACCTTCGCCCCAGAAACCACAGTCAATCTGAACCACGCTGGCCACTGCTCAGACGCCATGACCGGACTACTGCGCAGTTCTACAACGCAGTTTGGTTAAAGATGACTTGGCATTTTGGCACACGCGCACAAAATTATATTTTGAAAATAAATGCCGACGTTTACATTTCGAGTTTTGAAACTTTTGCAACTTTGGCGGAAAATGTAAAAATATAAAAGGCTAAAAATGTTTTATATTTTATATTTCATTTCTCCTTCCTTCCTTCTTTGCGAATCGCATCGGCGTTTTTGGCCATCTTCCAGATCACGTGACGATCAAACAGGAAGGAAATTCAAAAATCTGTCCGGTTAGATACAAGATAATATTTTTTACTATCATAATCAATAAACAGTTGCCGGATATATTGCAGAATGGCAGACTAGATAGGTTTTGAAAATGGCGATTTTTATAACTTACGTGACCTCGTCCCTGACCTTGAACCCAGACAAAAGTTATATCGTTGTGCAACACTCATCAACCTCTACCCACATACGAAGTTTCATCAAGATCGGAAAGAAAAATTGTTGACGGACGTACGGACGGACATTTGGTCCGGCTTTATTAGGTCATCTCGGTGGAGATGACCCAACAAGAACGGCACTCGGTAGAGCGCATACCTCCACCAGGCTGAACAGTTTACATTTTGTATCCCACTGATGGGCCAGATCTGGATTCGGACCTGAACCAAAATCAAATCGGCTCGTTCTTGTCACCGAACCAACTCGTCCACAACTTTTTGAAATATCATGCTATATGTATATAATTTTTGGCTCCATCTCTCAATGGTGAAAAATCACTTAAACAACAAATATTACTGTATCCAGACCTTAACAATAAATAAATAAATAAAATTACTTGGTTCTCGTCACACACCCAACCTGTCCACCAAGTTTTGTCCGAATCCGTCCATAAGTCTGAGATATATTACACATTGTTTGAACCCTTTCACTCAATGGTGAAAAATCACTTTAAAAATTGGAGTATCCGGATCCAAAACCTTCACCAAAACCGAATTAATTCTTCAGAGTCACAAACCCAACCTGTCCACCAAATTTTGTCTGTTTGTTCATCCCAATACTCTAAACAAGTTACAAATCCTGTGCCCCCAATTCCTGAATAGGAAAATACAATCTGTTGGGTGCTGCCTTTATCCTAGTATTTTAAACATTGTTCACAAAAGCACACATCACCTCCTTCACATTTCCCTCAATATTCAATTTTGAATAATGTACTTTCATTCCAGATGTGTTTAAAAGGTTCTCCTTAGTCTCAATATTTAGAAGGCTGCTGCCCCAGATGGTATAAAATCGTGAATTTGCAAAAACTTTCAGCATTGTTACCTTCAAGAAATGTCTTCCCTTATTACGAAAGAAAAGTCTGCTTCAGGACTAGCCCCTCAATTGTGCAAACCTTTGACATATTATTCTTTTAGACATTCAGTTTAATGCTTTGTCCTGCAAAATGGGAGTGGACGAGAGGTTGGAGGGAAATTTAAACACTAAAACCAGCATTAATTGTTTGGAGGCAGCTGCTCAAGCATTGAGACGAAGGAAAATAATCTGCAGGCCATTAAGGCAACACAGGTGATGCGTGTGTCCTAACCTGTCGCGTATGAACCTTGGCCTCCAAAGCCAGCTGCGGACTTGGCATTCTTCATTGTACAAAGTCTTTCCTTGACAAATCCAAACTTCTTACAATTCAACAAGGCCTTTCTCCACAGCTAAATTAAATGGAGTATTGCTCTTCCTCACGGGGCTGCCAGTAAAATTCCCAAAAACCAGGCTCACTGTTCACCTCCACTCATTTGATCTTCATTTGTGTCACCTGTGGAACCAACTCCTTGTATGTTCAATGCCATTCTTCTCTGCAGAGCTTCAAAATTCACCTCATTCAGTTATTACCCATCAATACTCTTGATCTTTTCTACTCTCATCCCCCCTCCTTCTCCCTCCCCAAGAGTCCATCCCTTACATTCCAGGTTACTGAGTTTCATCCCTTCTGCCGAGGTCCCCCCCGTCCCTCAATTGCTGTTTTATCCCGATTTCCCCTCCTGTTGCAGTGGTTGAGCTCGTTTCCAGTAGGAGAGAGAGGACATGGAGACCACACTCTTTGCAGAGCATTGGTGCTGCTTCAACAGTCTCCTTGGCTATTGGGCACAATTCTGGATGGGTCACCACTCTGTGACAGTATACCAGCATGCTGGCACTCATTTTGCCAACCTCAGAAGGATGACAGGTCGAGTTAACCCCACCTGGTATTAATTCAACAGCTGAGCGAGATTTGAACTCAGGACCCCAGGATCCAAAGCCCGCCACTCGAACCATTAAGCCAACACCAGGCATCCAGTAGGCTCCACCGATATCTATTTTTTTTCCAATATCGATATATCAGTGGGGTCTTACTGGTATATCGATATTGTTATATTTGTGGGGTAGATCGAGTTATTTCATCAGAAAGATAGGATCGTATAGAGTTGCTTGGCCCGTGGACGCGCAGGAGACATCTCGATGTAAACCAAGTAGCGAAACTGTGAGCTTAAGTGTTACTCGTCACCAAGCAGGGGGTGGTGCTGTGTTAACTAGATACGGATTAAGGATAATTTTCCCCAATATGTAATTTCCCCGTGACTTTTCCCTCTTTTTTTGTATTACAAACGAGCAATGGAAAAATTGCGTTTTTACAACATGACCAAGTAGGCAAGAAGCCCTGCCTCCAAGGGTGACGGTGGGCGAAGTCACGCCCCCGAGGCTAATGATTGATGAGCGTGACGTGAGGATGAAAAAGAAGAGCGCTGGAGAGGCCATGTTAGTCAGAGGATGGGGAAACAGCTCATAGCGAGGAGAAAATGCACGATTGGAGTTCGGTGTGAGGGATGCGATAAGAAAAGCAGAGCGAATCTCAACAAGACAACGGGGATGCAGGTCGTTGCAGGAGGAGACAGACACGGTCGGAAACGAAGGCTCGAAGTGGGACAGAGGTGAGAGAGGCAGGATCGGTGGTCGAAAAAGCAGGGCATTATGGCTGGCTTTCCTTTGACGCATGAAGAGTGAGGTTGCAGTTGTAGTCGTGAAAGGAACGGGACTGGGACGGAGGATCTCGCTTTGCTCTTCTCTCGGCATGACGAAATAGCTGTGTGATTCTCATATTCGTACTGAGGTAAATTGGCCGTGCGCCGAGCCATTGACTCTTGGTTGGTCATGAGATGGACCTCGAAGCCTCGTGTATAACACCGAAGGGAGCGCCGTCATTTTGCAGGCTAGATCAGCAAGTGCAGTCGGCAAAGAAGCAACACCATGGTTCGGGAGCCCCAACGTCGAATATTGCCTCACAAATTTCCCGGCGCCATTTTTGGGGTGCGGTTACCCACGCAGCAATGACATGGTCCGAGCACACTGCCTCAGCAAAAAGATCGCCTGGACTCAGATAAGTGAAGGAATGAAAAGAGATTTGTTATTTTCTTTATTTTATGTGACTCCCTTGTCTGTGCGCGTGAGTGTGGAGGAACCTCAAATTAGATTTAGATTACCTCATGTTTGTCTTTCATTATTACAATTTGAATTATTGTCATTGTACATATTTGATTACTGTCATTAAATTATCCATTTAATTTGCTTGTGTCCATGTATCTGTTGTGGCTTCGAGAAAAAACCCCGTGTGCTGTGCTATCACCCTGGTGAAGTGTCTAGCATTTCTTGCCGCACGTGCCATTAATCTCCAAGAATCGCACAACAGCCTCCATGGGAGAACAGTTTGGCCATCCGTCAACGTAGGGGCTAAACCCCTGGACATGACATTATTATTTTTTTTACCTTCGCAAACTTTGTTGCGAAGGTTATGTTTTGATCGCTCTATATTTATTTACTTATTTGTGAATATGTGTTTGTTTGTTTGTTGGTTTGTTTGTTTGTTATTCGCATAACTCCAAAAGTATTGAACTGAATTGCAGCAAATTTGGTGGGATGATTGGTTATTATCCGAGGACTATTTGATTAGATTTTTGGGAGCGATCGGGTCAAAGGTCAAGGTCATAAAAAGGTCAAAATCGTCTTTTTACCATAGCGCGGTCAATTTGTATCCAATTTGCATGCAACTAATGCCAAAATGTTCAGAATTCAATGCCCCATCTTGTGATATGTGACATGACACAATGACATAATAACCCTTACTAGCGGTTGGGAGTCAAAAGTCAGGGGGGGGTCACGACATTGCAAAATGTGCGGTTTTAGTCATAACACGGTCAATTCTTATCTGATTTGCATGAAACAAACACCAAAATGTTGACCGTTCTGTTCCCCACACTCTAAAAGCAATTACAAAATTAAGAGTACAAAGGTCAAGGTCGAGGTCATGAAAAGGTCAAAATCATCATTTTGCCATAGTGCAGTCGATTTTTATCCAATTTGCATGCAACCAATGCCAAAATGTGGTGAATTCAATGCCCAATCTTGTGATATACGATATGACACAATGACGTCATTACCTTTGTTAGCGGTTTGGGTCAAAGGTCGGGGGGGTCAACAACATTTATCACAACGCGGTCAATTCTTATACAATTTGCATGTAAGTACATTCAAAATGTTTAGAATTCAATTCCCTATCCTGTGATGTGTAATATTTGATTTCTTATCATGTGACCAGTTGTCATCAGATTGACTTGACACCGACATCCAAAAAGGTCAGGGAGTTCATACAGAAATTGTACAATGTACGTGAATCAGTGTCAAACAGCAGGAAATTTAATGTTTTTAAGCCATCATAATACATATGAGATGGCAGGTGTGGTATGGGATTAAATACCCTCACAATCAATGGTTTCTGGGGGGGGGCAAATTGTAGCGTTGGCGAAGGTATGCGCTCTACTGAGTGCCCATTCTAGTTTTAAATTGTTTTTAACCTCTGCCATCGAAGATCGGAGGTTACTGTTTTCACCCCTTTCTGTTTGTTTGTTTGTGAACAGTATTACGGAAAAACTCCTGGACGGATTTCGACGAAACTTGGTGGGGGGGTTCGGTATGGTCTAAGGATCATGCCATTCGATTTTGGACTTGGTCCGCCCCCCCCCCCAAATTTTTTTTTTGCATTTCTACGTTTTAAGTGATTTCCACCCCCCCCCAAAAAAAAAATTTAGAGAAAACGTTTTGATTTTTTTTTGCATTTCTACATGTTTTAAGTGATTTCCAAGCCCCCCCACCCCCCCAAAAAAAGTTGGAGAAAAGAACTATAACTCTGTCAGCACTGTTGACATCAAATTTAATGAATAAGATATAAGGTTCACTTGAGTGACCCAGCAGTATTGGCGGCGGAGGTTTTGCACTCTCTCGAGTGCTCCCCCTCTAGTTTTATTATATTTCAATGCAGGTTCCAAAAATTCGCAATGGTCCAATGGTCCATTACAAATTCATATATGACGTACACATCAATGACATGGTAATTTTTCAAAGTATTCCCACATGGGGCTCTCCCCCACCCACCATGATGAGAACGGATATTTTGCTTCCAACTTCAACTTGTATTAAAAATGATTTTGTTTTAAACTGAGATCCGTATTGGTAATTGGCACAGGTTTGAATCCATCGCCATCGCAGACCGCTGTACCGGTATCGCCTTCATTCCGGTATCACAGATCACTGACTGCACAGGCTTTTTAAAGTACACCCGATTCATATAAAATAATAACCAACAAGCCAAACCCACGCTCCGCGCGAAGTTTTGAAAGTGAGGGTTCGTTAGGACGTCAATAATATCCAGTGTTCACAATGTGATTTATCGAATTTCTTTATATACAATGTTTATTGTTACATTTTTTGTGTCAAATGCACCTTGCGAAGTAGTCAGCATGTGCAGAAGAGGGTTTTACATTGCAGACGCTGTTTTCTCGGAGTGGCATTATGCCTCTCAGCGGTGACGGTCTGTCGAAGACAGACGTAATGACGTCAGCGAATGACCGATGTCATTATGCCTCTCAGCAGTGACGTCACATGTCACCATGCAAACGAATGTAAAAATTAGAAAAATCGCCAAAAAAATTCCAAACCTGTCCGTCTGGCATGATCTCACATAGCCGATGCTGTTCATTTGACCACAGACCACCCGCATGCCAAAAGTGACGACAATCCATCCGGCAGTTTCAGAGGAGATACGTCAAATTACGCGCAGACGTTAACAGAAATAATATTGTTACGTTTGAGGGGGGGTATGCATTCAAAGGGTAATTAGGATGTTTAATTAGGTGTGCCATGCTGTTCGAGTGTACCAGGATCTCGATGTAATAAGTAGCAATTCAGTGGTGATAAGTTGTCTAGTAAATGCCCATTTCTTCAAGGGGGAAATGATAATTGTCACGTAATTAGATAGGGATACGGGATAGGGTAAGTGTGTCTGCATAAACCCCTTTTAGTATTCTCTGGAGGCTTGCCGTGACGTCACAGGACAGTGCTGCGGATGGCTCCGCCCCGTGATCACGATTGGCGGAAGGCGACGGCGGAGGGCCAATAAACGGCTCGATTGGAAGTGACGAGGACGGGAGCATAAAAAGGTTCTGTTCGGGGTCGAAAAGGAAGAAGAAGAAGATCGGGACAGAAAGACCGTTTTTTGGGGTGGAGGTTGTTGTGCTGGGAGCGTGCTTGTTGTTGCGCTGATTTGATCCTGTTTTTCATCGTGTCTTGGAGCCTTGCTGAGCCTCGTCCCTCACCTTGGTTGGCTCTGGGGTTCTGCTGGCTCGGAGTACGGGGTCGAACGGCGGGCGGACCTGCCTCCCTCTCCTGCTCGCGGTTTGGCGCCAGAACTGGTTCCCTGGCGGCTGCGAGCGGACTTGGGCCAAGACCAGGAGGTCGACAGCACCACGGTTTCTCTTGCCCCCCCCCGACGAGAGCAAGGCCAGCTCGTCCGACGCCAATCCAGGGACTGTTGCGTCCACACCACAGTCCAGCCTGACCACCAGGAATAGCTACTTTTGTGTGTGTGTGTGTGTGTGTGTGTGTGTGTGTGTGTGTGTGTGTGTGTGTGTGTGTGTGTGTGTGTGTGTGTGTACCTGGCGCCTTAGAGGGTTTGAGATTTGTATATTCATTGGAATTGTCTGTTTTCCCCACGACCGATCCCACACCATCCCGTCGAATCGCCCCGGATCCCTCTTCTTGCCGAGTCTTGTTATTTCTGGTTAGAGGAATAAACGTTATCAACTCAGTGAAAAGCGACTCGTGCCACCTTCCTCGTCCCGTTTGCGGTGGAGCGATTAGAACCGCCACCTTTGGGTTATAAATAAATAAACCGCCTCCATCGTTTCGGCTCATTCTACATTGGCGGGACTGTTCAAGTCCCGTGCACGTCACAATATATAGGATTGGCAATTGTTTTAAAACTAGCCACGAGGACAAAGAAAAATGTGATTGCTTGTACGGGTGCTTGGATGCTGAGGGTTAAAAGTTATATAATACTGTACATATTTTCTGGTACGTCTTGACGTCATATGTTCCACTGTTCCTGTTCCACATTTAGCCGAGATGCCGAGTGCATCAAAGCTTTTAAAATCATGGACGGTATTTAAACATTCCAAAGACCTTTCTTCGATTTGTTGGTGATATGCCGGTATTTTTTTTTCATATCGATTTTTTTTTTTTCGGTATCCCGGTTTATTCAGAATTCCAAAAACGGTATATCGATATGAAAAATTATATCGATATATCGCCGGACCCTTGATTCCAGATTATTCACCCTCTTGCACCCATTCTTCTTCGAAATGTGCCTCTACCCTGTTGTCAGTGCGTTTCTCCGCTTTTCACTGTGTTTTGTTCCAGTTTGTTATTCTGTGGAAAGTGAGGAAACACAAGACCAGTATAATCTAAAACCTACCTGTTCCGTGGACAGGCTAAAGGAAACGTTGAGCTCTGAAAAGGTCAAAGCATTGCTTGTTTGGAAATATTGTTCCATGATAAAAGTCTTGCTTTACTTATAACAGCAAATTCTGCCTGATAAAGATAGGATCATTCATAGGTGCATAGGCTAGCCTGTAAAAAGTACAAACTAGTTTGAATGACTTCAATAAATGCTTTACACTCGTATTGATATAAATAATTAAAGAATGAAAAAAACACACACACACACACACACGACAAAAGGCTTGCTCTGAAATAATGTTATATTTTGTGGAACTATGTTAATTGAATAAGCAATCATGAAGCACAATTACAGATGGACGACAAGAAGGGTACTCGGTAGAGCACATTCCTGCGCCACGTAATGCCTAATCCATGAGAACATATCAGGCCCAATACATTTTTGAACTAGAACGGGCACTCGTAGAGCGCATACCTTCGCCACAGCCACTAGTTACCTTTGTATTAAGTTGTCCACAACGCATCGCAATACAAATATGCATTTTGTGACCCCCATGACCTTTGACCCACATCTGCTACCTAGGGTGACAATAGTACTATACCTTGTGTCATTTCCGAAGATGGGGAATTGAACACTGAACAATTTGGAGTTAATTTGATGTAAATCGGAAACATATTAACCGTTTTCATCATGAAAAAACGATTTTGACCTTTTTGTGACCTTGACCTAAACCTTTGATCCGATCGCTCCCAAAATCTAATCGATTTGTCCTCTCGTGATGCCAAATACATCCACAAAATTTCATGACAATCTGTGAAGTGGTTTTTGTGTAATGTTGTCCACAACGCTTCCCAATCAAAAACTCCATTTTGGTGACCCCCTTGACCTTTGACTTTCACAGACTAACTAGGGTTGCAAACACGATACCATATGCTATATCAGTGGATCGGGATTTGAATACTGAACATTTTGGACTTAATTTGATGTAAATCGGAACAAAATTGACACTTTAATTGCAAAAAAACGATTTTGACCTTTTTGTGACCTTGACCTTGACCTTTGATCCGATCGCTCCCAAAAGCTTTGCCTGGCGTCCTTGAGTAACTGCACATCATCTCTGAAAATTTCATGCAAATCGGTCCAGCAGTTTTTGCGCAATGTTGTCCGCACACATATTTACCAATAAATAAATACACAGGGGTCAATACAATACCTTCGTCAAACGAAGTTTGCGAAGGTAAATATCATGCTGTACAGTACTATATCGATTTTGGACCTATCTTTAAATGGTGAAGAATCACTTGAAAAATCAAATAATTCCCATATCCAGATCTTCACTAAAATTGAATCAATTCATCCTTGCCACATACCTAAGCTGTCCACCAAATTTCGTCCGAATCCATCCAAAACTTTTCAGATATCGTACTACATATCATTTTTGGCCCTATCTCTCAATGGTGAAGAATCACTTTAAAAATTCAAGTAGTCGGATCCGGATCTTCACCAAAATCTAATCAGTTCGTCTTTGTCACACACCGAACCTGTCCACAAAATTTCATCTGGATCCGTCAATAACTTTTTGAGATATCCTGCACACAAACAGACAGACAGAGACAGACAGACAAAATGACGGGTGAAAACGTAACCTCCTTCCCCTTTGGTGGCGGAGGAAACAATGAGAAATGACATTATAAAAAGCTAAAGTTGAGCCAATCAATTGGCAGTTTCCTCTGAGAATATGGCTCCTGATGTTGCGATCCCATGTTCATATTGGTTTATGAGTCAGTAAGTCACCACTATATTCGTTATGGGTGTCTGTCTGTCTGTCCCGAGCATAGCTCCGTGGGTTTTGATCCGATCCTGATAAAATTTGGGTGGGAGGTTTATATCATGATCTAGTTGTGTTTTCCTGAGAATGGGCGTGCTGCGCCCATTATCGGCGGAGCCATGCCCAAAAAACATGTGTTTTTAGGGGGTAGCCGATTTCAAGTTACATCTTCTCTGAGGGGGTTTGTCGAATCTGGCAGGGGGTTCGGTATTTGGTTAGCCCAATGGCACCTGCATAGCCGCACGGAGCTCGATTTTTCATTTTCGTCCCAAGGTCACAAGGTCACGAACTTAGCAAATGTCAAAAATATCAATAAATTGGGCATCGAGCTCCTAGGGTTTTCAGCTGTTTTGAATGAAAGTTGGTGTGCAAGTTGTGCTCTTGGAGTACGACAACTTTCATCATTTAAGTTTTTCCTGATTCCCACCAGTTTGCCCGTGGCGTCCCCTCGAAGGTCAAAAAATAAAAAAAAGGCGAACCGTGTACATTGCTCGTGAACCATCGCCATCTCCAGACTTGTACAATATACTGCAATTATTTATCCAATGATTTTATCTCATGTGTCCTTCCCTACCCCCCCCCCATTTCTCCCCAAACCCTTTGTTTGTCCAAGTCTCCCTATATTCTATCCTTCAACTCCATTATTGGGGTCCCCTCCCCTGTTCCATTTGTTATTTTGCCTCCTGATCTGTTCAGTGTTCTACCTCTTCCACAAGCCTTGACCCTGTTAAAAAAAAGTCATTGCAATTAATGTAAAAGTAGTGACGGCTCCTAATGTCCTTGTCTTATAATTGAAGGACTCCCCCAACCTATTATAGCATAATGTCAGGATACACTATCATTCTAGGCCTCTGCTTCATTGACAACCAATACACTTTTATACTCATTCAAAAATGGGAATTGTTATTAATTTATTTGTGAAAGTGTCGTATTGGAACATTGTGTAGATTATTTGTTCAGGGAGATTCTACATGAGTTCTAAATACACCAAATACGTGAGGAGATGTAACCTGCATTTCATACAAAATATGAGTGTATTGTCCATCGCCTTTATTTTACATATTCTGTATCACCAATAAATTATCAAAATAAAAAACAATTTATGGGTACTTTAATCTGTATTTCCAGTCATTATATAACTATTTTAATACCAAATATAGGTTTCTTTTAGTTTCGTATGTACATTGCCCAAACTCAAAATATAACATTTCAGTTACTTTTCATATATTTTTAAAAAACGAAATGACCGATTGTGTTCAGATAGCCATTCCAACCATCCCCACTCACTTTTGTGGATGATAAGCTTCTCAAGACGTCTCTTTGTAATGGCAAGCTCAACAAGTCGCTGATCAACTGTGCCTGCGGTCACCAAGCGGTACACCATGACTGGACGTGTCTGCCCAATGCGATGACACCGATCCTGAGCCTGCAAGTCGACTTGGGGATTCTGTAACAACAAAAGTACCGTTCAATTTGTTTGGCTAAACAGCCCGCTGGCAAACAAAGCAGTGAGAATGCTGAAAAAGCCAAGATCGTGCATGCCAACAAGAAACACAATTGATATCAAGTGGAGGTACTGTACACCTCCGCCACTGAAAGTGGACGGAGGTTGTGTTTTTCACTCTGGTTTGTGAGCAGGATATCTCAAAAGGTTATGGATGGATTCAGACAAAGTTTGGTAGAGAGGTTAGGTATGTGACAAGGACAAATTGATTATATTTTAGTCAAGATCTGGATCCAGATACTCGAATTTTTTAAGTGATTCTTCACAATTCAGAGATGGGGCCAAAAACAAAATATAGCATTACATTTCAAAACATAGGGGCAACACCCCTGGGCGCCCACCTGGTATCGGCTGGATAAGATAACCAGGGAACAATTGGTAGGTATGGATGACCAACAAAATATGTAACAAAAAAGAAAGTAAATACCTATGGATTTTTTTTTCTTTTACTGCCGTGAACAAACTTTGGTACATCACAGGTGATGAAGGTTGTGGTCAAGTTTCATCTAAATTGTGTGTGTGGTTTCGAAGAAGGCGGCAAATTTATATTTTGGGGGACAACCCCCTCTTACACCTTCTTATACCCCATTTTTTCGAATATCAACAAACTTTGGTGCATAGACAGTGATGAACATTGTGGTAAAGTTTCATCTAAATCTTGTGTAGTTTCAGAGAAGTTGCAAGTATTTGTGGACGGACTGACGCGCCATCCCATAAGCTCCCCTGAACAACGTTCTGGGCATGATAAAAAATTATGAACGGGCTATGACAAAAATGGGTGGGAGAGTTGGTTAGTTGACAATAACATGCTGATTAGATTTTGGTTCAGGTCCAGATGCCGATCTGGCCCATCAGTGGGATACAAAACGTAAACTATTCAGCCTGGTGGAGGTATGCACTCCACCAAGTTATGCTCTAGTTCTGAGCTGTTAACACAAAGAATGGACCAACCTAGTTGAGTTAGGACGATAATTTTGCATGATGCGAGACTGTGCCGAGATCAGTGGAAAACTTACACTGTCACTATCATAGATGATGACAGTGTCGGCAGCCGTGAGGTTGATCCCCAACCCTCCAGCCCGTGTGCTCAGCATAAAGATGAATACCTCTGGGTCCAAGTTAAACTTCGCCATCTGTCATACACACCAGGCAAAGGCTATGCAATTATAATCATCACATCAACCAAGTGATAATCATCACATCAACCAAGTGAGGCTGCAGCCTTTTCCAACATCACATTTAAATGCAGTTTGTTGTTTTTATGAGGACCTGCAAACACTTAAGGACCACAAAGGGCACGTTTCAATCTTTTAAAGAGCAATAACACAACACCAGGCTCACCTGAAATCAGATCTTTCAGTTTATTAATCTTTCAAATCTATGTAGTAACTGCTTAAAACTGTCTTGAAAACATGTTCTATTGCAGTCCCTTTGCTCGGCAAGGAAAGAGTCACAATTAACAAGGATCCCCATAAGGTGGAATGCTCCAATTGATTCTTTACTGTAAAGACTCAAGTTCCAAATCTCTCCCCTTCTTGTTCCAAATCTCCTTTCCAGGCAAATCCATGGAGTAAGTGAGTTTCTCACCAACAAAGGGTGGAGAAGCATCATCCTCAGCAACTGGTCCCATTAGCATCAGTGTGCTCTTCAAAACCTGTGAATCTGAACAGGCTATTGCTCTTAAACTGAATCTGGAAAGTGGCTTATGTCATTCCTTTCAATAATGAGGGTGCAAAGACATTCTCTGAACTACAGCAAGTTGATGAAATCAATAATGTCAGCACACCTCTGCAATGGATGAACATTCTGAACTTTAAGCAAAATGTCAAAGCAATCCCACTGAATATGTCCTGAGCACTTGACACCATTTGCCACCCAGCCCCAATCACTGAACTTTCTCTGCCAGGAGCATCAGGGGTCCTTTCCTTCACTACCTGTTGGATTACATTCATGATGCATACATTTTGATGGTGTTCTATACTCTGCCCTTTACTAAATAAAGAGCATGGTGTCCCTCAAGGCAATGTCTTCAGATCCTGTTCCTGATTTGCGTTAAGTATGGAATTTGAAAAATACTACACACCCTTTGCAGATGACTGCACTGTTTCCCAGAAGGTCTCTCAGGCTTTAGTGGTATATTCTCTGCTGATTTTGAGAAAATAAAAAACTGGTCAATCACCTGGAATATGTCATTCAATGCTTCCAAGTCACACACAAACACAAAAACACACAAACTCTCTCTGTCTCTCTCTCCAGACCACATGGCAAACCCTCCACTCCTCCACTTTACTTATGCAATCAATCCCTGGCAAAGGTAGAGTCTATCGGGCTCCTCAAACCACCAATCTGCCTTGATTTCTCCTGGGCTGATCACGTATCCAAGCAGGCCAAAATGGCAGGGAGCCTCCTTGGAATCATTTAAAGAGCCAAGTCATTCATCAGCCGTTTTCAGCTTCAAACAGTGTATAAAACCTTCATCCACAGTGCGATATTATATGTAGATGCTCTCTGTGGACTGGTGCCACCAAATCTCATCTTGTGCCCCTGGAAATGGTGGTATCCAAAGCCTGAAGGAAAATTGGTGTTATGCAACAGGAGGCTGAGGTGCAAGGCTGACTATTTCCCCATTGCAGACAGGTTGTTGGTCTTGCAGTTCACTCACCTCCTTTCTTGTCTTGCCCCAGCTGGCCTGACAGCTATAACACAATGAAAAATACCCAGATAGTGACCATCTTTTAATGCTGGCTTGCTGATATGATTTTCCCATTAAATTTTATGGCAGATCGTGAGGCCAAGTAGTTCCAGGGACTGTACCTCTTCCAATGGCTTTCCAGAAGTGGAATGGATAGTTTGATTGTCGATCCTTGGGGAAATACAGTGTGAGAGCGTGAGACTTGCCGGTGTGGAATGTCAAGTTCCAAGTATCTGCCCAACAGTTTATCTCATCCAGGTCTGATGAAAGGGATTTGACAGTGGTCAGCCTCTCACAAGTAAGAGGTATCATTGTGCACAGGGTAAAGCCAGTGTCCCACATCAGGCACAACTGAGATCAAAATTACACAGCCTCTCACCATCCTCCAAAGACTCGTCGGAGCTGGTCAGGCCTGTGCCTACCATTCTTTCCCTCCTAAAGGATGTTGTTGAAGTCAGGTTGACCACTATTTGAGAATAAGCAGAGATCTTCAACACTGTCTTCACTCAAAAGGCCAAGATCCAAAATCCATCGCTTCATGTACCTACCCTTTCAACCATTAAATACAGCATATTGACCTCACCTCTGTCATCGTGGAAAAGTTTCTTACCCAGCTGGACACCTTCTTCAACTGATCTTGATGGGATAAGTGTTTTAATCCTCAGTAACTGCATTTCAGTCATATTAAACCCTCTCAACTCCACAGGTCCTTCATGTATGATCACACTTCCTCCTCCTTGGAAGTTGCAAACATCACTCCCATCTATAAATATCCCCCTTCCGCCACGTGGCGGGGGATCAAAAAAAACGGTTCAAAAACCGATCCCCTCAACTGCATACCTGCTCCACATCATCAGTGAAGCAATGGAGTCAATCATTGCAGCCCACCACAGACTATCTCTTCTCTAACTCGCTAATCTCTGGCAACCAGTTTGACTTCTGACCTGGCCATTCCACCATGGAAATGTTACTCCTTCTGATACAGGAATGGAGGGATGCCCTGAACCACAAGGAAAAAGTTTGAACCATCACTCTATCCATTGAGCCTTTGGTAGTCTGGCATCCAGCCTCGATTTCTAATTTATCTTCATTTGGTATTATGGCCCTCCTAGAGTGGTTGTCCGATTTCCTCCATGAGCAGAAACAGTTGGCGGCCCTTGATGGTATTATTTCTCACGATTCAGGGGCCTAAAACACTTCCCTACACCCAGGAAGGAATGAGGTCGGGATCATTTATTACCTTTCACCATTTCACATAGCAAAAAAGGCTGAGGCACCATAGAACGATATAAAAATGGCACATCATGGTCACCTGTCCAACTCACGATCCCATTAGATTTGCGGAAACCCTGTGGCATTGCAACTATCAAGTGACGATGAGACCCAAAACCAGAATATTGCAAAATCAACTTCACACATACAGAAATGTACTGTACACTGTCCAGAGTGTTTACAGAGTCCCATTAACTCCACCGAGTGAGTGATCGAGTAATAAGTTTTCTGCAGATCATATGTTGAGGTTGTATACCTCAACATATGATGTAGTTCTGAGCTGTTATACAATGATTTGTTGTGAACAACACAAATTTAACAATAGTGTTTACATGTGCACCAGTTATTAAAGAGAATGTTTTACACAAGTTTATTACAACATCTCTGTGTTCAGGCTTGAGTGGGTACGTGTTGAATTTTCCCAAGCAAAGCCAGGTATTTTTGCTAGTTGTGTATAGGGTACAGGGCTACATGATGCACAATAAACACTGAATGATGATGCCATGATGGGAGGATCATGTGTCCCGACCGATCGGCTTTCTCATATTGTCATTGTTCCTGTTTCATTCATAGGACATGGTGCATGTCAACCTGCATTACATAATTTGTAAAAAGAAAGAAGGGAGCTCAAGTCTTTCAAATATACCATCAGAGATGGGGAATCCCCCACCATTGAAAAATAATTGAAATCAGATAAGCGTTTTTCCATTTATTACAAAAAACATTTTTTTCAAGATGGCCGTCCCAGTCGGCCATCTTGGATTCGGCCACGCCCAAAATCAATAGGGTTCTTCCTTTTCAGGTGGTACATGTGTGACCCAAATTTCAAATCAATACGGCGAACAGTTTATGAGTTATCGCACTCACAGCTATAAATGTTGACGCCCAGCCAGCCGGACGGACAGACGAACCACCCCAGTCGGCCATCTTGGATCTGGCCACACCCAAAATCAATAGGGTTCTTCCTTTTCAGGTGGTACATGATTGTGTGACCCATATTTCAAATCGATATGGCGAACAGTTTATGAGTTATCGCACTCACAGCTATAAATGTTGACGCCCAGCCAGCCGGACGGACAGACGAACCACCCCAGTCGGCCATCTTGGATCTGGCCACACCCAAAATCAATAGGGTTCTTCCTTTTCAGGTGGTACATGATTGTGTGACCCATATTTCAAATCAATATGGCGAACAGTTTATGAGTTATCGCACTCACAGCTATAAATGTTGACGCCCAGCCAGCCGGACGGACGGATGGACAACCCGGGTGACAACAATATCCCCCTTCCGCCACGCGGCGGGGGATAAAAATGGAACCTTGGAAACAGCCAAGAATGCAGGTGGGCATCGAAAGGCTCTTAAAAACGGGATGCATTTGCCTGCACATAAAGATATGAGCAAAACAATGCGACCGGAATCCCACTTCTATTGCTCGCAATGCCTCAGCAGTTTCTGTGCTGTCAAAAGACTGTCAACAACTGACACAGTGTAGCCTGAGACACACAGCAAGACCACCCGTTCAAGTTCTGGTCTCCCTTCCACCAATGAGAAAGGTGTTTTTGGAAATCGATGCCTTTTCTGTGGAAAAATGAGGAACAGGAAAAAGTCCAAGAATGATGAAAGCCTACATCAATGTGACGAGACAGAAGCAAGTCAATCATTATTGCAGCCAGGAACAAGAATGATTCAAGGATCCTCGCACTTGGGGCTGATTTGATTGCAAAGGAGGCCAAATATCATCACTCTTTTAGGCATGACTATTTAATGGAGAAAACAAGGGAAGAGGAACAGAAGTCCAACTGGAAGAAACATGAAGCCTTCTGAAAGTTAGAGGTTTTTTGAGAGTGAAGTCATCCAGAAGAAAACTCCGATGCTGGCATCTGCTATCTATCATCTGCACAGAGAACAGTACCTTGCTTGGGGGGGGGGGGGCAGAACAGAGGAGGATATACACCAATACAGTGTACAGAGCCTAATATTGAAGATAAAGCAAAGATTCACTGACATTCTCAATGACAAACAATGTAACAAATCTGGGATATTTGTCTTCCCCTGCTCATTGACCCCTAACGAAGCCAATGCCATGCTCAATTAGTCCAGTCACAGAGTTGATGAAATAACAGGTGCTGCAATGGCGTTGTGTGCTGAGATTCTCGTGAGGCGTCAGTCGAAAACCCCTTCACCTACCTCAGCTCACAGCCTGAAGGAGAATTCTCCCTAATACCTCCGATGGTTTTTCTGTTTGGCCGGACCCTCAGACAGACTGCTCAAAGAAACAGAGAATAACTAGAGGGGGAGTACTTGGTAGAGTGCAAAACCTCTGCCGCCAATACTGCTGGGTCACTTAAGTGAACTTGATATCCTATTCATTGTAGGTCAAAACGGATCAGACTCTACTGAACCACGATTGAATAAACAACTAGATTGACGCGCATGTACAAATGCCAAAAAAATAAAAGGAATTTTTTTTGAAAAAAAAGTTGCAAAATTTCTGGGTATTTTTTCTCTAACAAATTTTTTTTGGGGGGGGGGGAGTGGTTGGAAATCACTTAAAACATGTAGAAATGCAAAAAAAAAAATATTAAAATATTTTTCAAATAAAACCAAAATTTTTTTGGAAAAAGTTGCAAAATTTGGTTTTTTTGGTTGGAAATCACTTTAAAACATGCAGAAATGCAAAAACAAAAATTCAAATATTTTTTCAAAATGGCCACCATAGCGGCCATATTGGACTTTGGACCAAGTCCAAAATCGAATGGCATGATCCTTGGACCATACCTAATACCCCCACCAAGTTTCGTCGAAATCCGTCCAGGAGTTTTTCCGTAATACTGTTCACAAACAAACAAACAAACAGACAGGGGTGAAAACAGTAACCTCCGATCTTCGATGGCGGAGGTTAATTAATTGAGAGATGTGACAGACAAGAGAACTGTTGCGAGTGTGTCAGATGCTGTGTTCAACTGTACCAGAGGATCGGTTGTTCCGTGGATGCACCAAGCACTTTGATTGGGTCTGGAAACCCTAACATGATCAAAATCAGTACTGACCATCCTAAATAGCTTCGGTCATTGCATTAGTTATGAAGAAGTGAAGTGGCTGGAGACAGAAATTGCCTACACATGCTCTGATGGAGTAGGGGACACCCCTAATGGCCTCAATCTGTGAGGTAACTTAGGAACAGGTGAGTACCACATACTAGTGAAGCCCCACCATTATTTCTGAGTATCCAAAATACAAATGATATCACACCAATTCTTGTTGCACCTCATATCATTTTCCATCTGAACTTTCAGCATGTGCCTGGACAACTAAGATGTCAACACCGAGACTCCTGATGGCAAAAATACTGCATTCCACCATGGGAATTTGCTACCAGAACAAACTTCAGTCTGAGACATGCCGAGAGATCCCACTTATTAACACTGCAGGGATATTCAGTGGTCGACTTTGGAGGCACTTCAATGGGGACACGAAAGTAAACGCTACAAATTATTGTATAGTCAGGTATATTACATCCTCTACATCAGCAACTACAACGACAACAGTGCACCGTCCTGCACTCGACCCGGTCGCCATTACGTACGTGTTTTTGGCTGACGACGTGGGCGGTCGAAGCTGCTCTCCGAGGAGGAACAGTGAGAGTTTCCTCCAGCCAATGAGCGGAGGGTGAGCACCACACACGTGCCCCAGCCAATCGGGAGGCCGCCACGAGTCACCTGACAACCCACCGTCCAATCAGGAGGCGAGTAGCGGGGAGAAGAGGCCTCCCTCCTCAAAAGGAAGAGTGTGGTGGCCTGGACAAGCGTTCTAGAGATGGTATGGTCGTGGCTGGAGCATTCTGCAGACGGTGTGGTCGTGGCTGGAGCGATCAGAGACAGTGGTGATTGTGGCTGAGCGGCCTCGTTCATGGGCCGTGGACTTCGGGTCCCACCGTGGTTGTTTCTGAGTCGGTGTGGCCACACGAAGCGGACAGGTACCCCGGGCCCGGCTTGACCGAGATACACACACACACTGGACCTCGTGTGTGTGTGTGTGTGTGTGTGTGTGTGTGTGTGTGTGTGTGTGTGTGTGTGTGTGTTCCTGCAAGTGGAATTGTTTAAGTGCCTTGTACATACTTGCATTCGGTTAACTCTGCCTTCTTGCGTGCTCCCCTGCCCATTATAAATAAATATCCCTTTTGTTAAATGTTACAGCTCGTTTTTGTGTTTCTTTCATTGGCTTAGCACGGTGTGTGTTGAGAAATAGCGAGGAAGTAAATTGTTCATTTGGACCGACAGGCCTCGGTAACATCCGCTCGGGTTACACACGGTTCGGGCACGGTAACGGCTCGTTCCGCTCGAGGTCTGTTGAGTGTGTGAATTCCCCGGTAGCTTTGCCACGTGGGTAATTAGGTATATTGAAGTTTGGCAATTGACCCTACCCCACGCGGTCGAATTATTGGCGATTCATGGTCCAGTAAGGGACCCGTGCCTTTCGGATTTATCCGAGAGTCACGACCTAAATTCCGGGTGTTTGGTGGGAGACGACTCCACTGCTCCACCTCGCGGTCGTGCTCGCCACTGATACCCGGTCCCGCAACAATATGTCCATAATCATGGACGATGGCTCTGGTAACAACTGAAGATACATCGATGTGTTACGTCTCGCCACCCGTCTCGAAGAGAAACAACCAAGTCTCGCTGAGGCCACGATTGGGCTCTATGCCTTGACTGGGTGTGACTTCACATTGTCATTCTGCAAAAAAGGCAAGGTGAAGCCCTTAGAGCATTTTGAGGCTGATCAGTTCATGTCATTGCAATCACTTGCATCCAGCGAGATGGACGTCTCAGCCATCAAGTCAGATGTATGTTTGTTGTATGGCTTCAAAACCTGCGACATAAGTGAGGCACGATACCAGACTTTGCCGCATGAGTAGCGGAAAGGGGAAAAAGCCATTGAACAGAATAAAAAGGATCAACTGTGCGTCCCGACCTCCCTTGTGCCGCAACGCTTGAAAATCACCTCAAATGGGCCCAGTTTGTCACGAGAATGTGGAAGAGGGCTAACCAAATCGATCCTACTGGTGGGACAAGTCCAGCAAAGTATGGCTGGAAGGAGACAGCGAATGGCCTGGGAATAGAATAGTAATCATGCAATTCAGTCCCAGAGTCCATCACAGCCCCAGTTCCGAATGAAGATGAGAACAAAGTCGAAGCGACTGCTACGGAAGATGGTGATTCAGACAACACATGGAGCGAGGATAGTGGTGACGGCGAACAACAAAGCTTTGTTTGAATCAATGAAACCCCAGTTATTAACCTTCTTTCTTCATTAGCTTTCATCTGACAACTCACTTGTTGGAGGAATATTTAAAACGACCAATTGGATGACATAATGCAATCTATTACGTCATCACATGGTCACTCGTGACTTTGAAAATAGTTTTATTAGATATTTAGGTACCATTTCATGTTAGTATGCTCTAACTGGCTTAGTTTCCATGTCAATCGACTCTAATGTCACACTTTTGTACTATCAATTTTAATAACGGGTCACTTTTGGCCATTACATCACCACATGGTCACTGACGACCTTGAAAATAGTATCTCTGGAAGCTTTTAGTACCATTTCATATTGGTTGCGAATACATTATGATGCTCTACATGGTTTCTGAATAAAACAACTGCTGAAGGTGAGACTACTGTACACCGAGGGTGGATAATGTCACCTTTGGGGGTTGCTGTTAGGGTCAAATGCCGCTCCCAAAATGTGTCATTGGTCATTTATTATTATTATTATTCGGGGGCCCCAACGGAAGAGTTGAGAGCGATTTTACTCTCACTGTCTTTCACATAAATGTCATCACAACGATTACAAGGAAATACAACAAGGAGGCCATTCGGCTCATCATGCTGACACCACACCAATACCAGAATTAATAAATCTGCCAATACCCCTTCCCTTTGTGTGCAGCCTTTTGGCTCTTGGTTGCATCATTGGTTAGGGGTGCGGATATGCCGCTGATGCAGTGCCCCTCTACTAGTACACACTGGTACTCATTTTGCCAACCTCGGAAAGATGACAGGCTGAGTCAACCACCTGGTGTTAAGTCAGCGGCTAATGGGGCTTGAACTCAGGACCCGAGGATCCCAAGCCACCACCCCAACCACTAAGCCAACGTCATTTTTGGGGTATTTTAAAGAGTTGCAGTCAAGGTCAAGGCCGCTCCAAAAATTCCTGTCATTGGTCATTTACTCTTCATGGGATCCCAACGGAAGATTTGAGAGTGATTTTACCCTTGCCATCTTTCACATAAATAAATGTCATTTTTCTGTCCCCTTCTATGGGGTTTCAGGGGTTAAAGAAACACTTCGCCCCAAAAGCAATATATACGTTGGATGTCGGGGGTGTTCCCATGCTCCTATGAGGGCAAACCTTTTTCAGTCTTTCACATGAATAAATCGTCTGGGCTCCTTGTCTATTACCATTTAGACGACTCTTCGTAGGACAGATACATGATGGCTCTGAACTTTGCGGAGAGACTCCAGCATGCCATCAGTAAGTTATGCCTTCCAGGAGAATGAGAGGTGTTTTCTTGCAATAGCCTTACCACATTCAACAGTAAACCAAGGTCAAGATGATGGACAGAAAAGTCAATTGTGAAATGGAATTAACTTGTGAAGAGGAGTAATTTATCTGTTATGGTAAAAAAAAATTCAGGGAGCAGGGTTAGGAGCTTGTGTGAGAATGGCCCATTATTGACTGGCGAGTGCAGATTTTAGGCTCGACCAAGATGCTTTAAGAAAGACACCTTCAGCAAATTGACCTTCACACATTTTGTACCCCCTCTACTCTCAAATGGGAATCACTTCGAGAGTTCATTTAATCATGATCTCTCCACTCTTTTAAATGTGAGCCTTTGCCTCATTATGTAATCCCCTATTTCTATACTGGATGTTTTCTGTCCTCACTGGTTCACTTATTCTGTCCACCAACACTTAGCCATATTGACCATGCTTTTTGCCAGCTTATGTTCCTTATCTACTCAGCTGACTCAAATCCCTCGTTTTGTCTGCATGTCCCTACTTATTAATGCTGCCTATTAGTCAGTACCTTTCCCATTTCTTTGTCCTCCATCGTTTGTAAACTCTCTCTGCTCCTTCAATTCACACATCACATCACATCACTCCAATTTTCATGATAAATCACCCCATCAATGAGTCTTGATGTACAGTTCATATAGAGACCACACCCCTTTCAAAATTTTCATTTTTTGTTGCCCGATAGCCTGGAATTAAATTACATTAAATCAGACTTTTCACACCTTTATTTACACATCATAACCCACAAATTCTACACATTTCAGAAAATTAATTAAAAATACAAAATCCAAATATCTTGGTTGGATAAGTGCCCACCCCCTGAGTTAATACTTGGTGGAAGCACCTTTGACAGCAATTACAGCTGTGAGTCTGTTGGGATAGGTCTCTACCAACTTTGCACACCTTGATTGGGCAATATTTTCCCATTCTTCTGTTCAATACTGTTCAAGCTCAGTCGAGTTGCATGGGGGGGTTGGGGGAGGGGGCGTTGATGGACAGCAATCTTCAAGTCATGCCCCAGATTTTTCGATTGGATTTAGGTCGGGGCTCTGACTGGGCCACTCGAGGACATGTCTCTTTTTGTTCTTCGCCACTCCAGTGTAGCTTTGCCTGTGTGCTCCAGGTCGTTGTCATGCTGAAAGGTGAAATTCTGTCCCAATTTCAGCTATCTTGCAAAGGACAGCAGGTTTTTCTCTTGGTTTTTCTCCATCCATTTTCCCTTCAATCCTGACATTTCCTGACAATTCTGACATGTGCCCCAGTCCCCGCTGATGAGAAGCATCCCCACAACATGATAATGCCACCACCATGCTTCACAGTAGGGATGATGTTCTTTGGGTGATGAGCTGTGTTGGATTTGTGCCAAACGCAACGTTTTGCATTGAGGCCAAAAAGTTCAATTTTAGTTTTGTCAGACCACAAAACTTTTTACCACACGACTTCAGAATCTCCAGTGTTTTTTGCATACCTCAAACAGGACTCAGGGTGGGCTTTTTGAGTAATGTCTTCCTTCTTGGCACCCTACCCTACAGGCCAGACATGTGGTGTGCTTGAGATATTGTTGTCACATGCACACAGTGACCAGTCTTTGCCTTCATGGCCTCTCTGATCAGTCACCTCCTTGCTTGGTCATCCATTTTGGAGGGATGGCCTGATCTAGGCAGGGTCTTGGTTGTACCATACGCCTTCCACTTATTAATGATTATCTTGATTTTGCTCCAAGGGATATTCAAGGCCTTAGAAATATTTTTATCACAATACCCTGATCTGTGCCTTTCCACAACTTTATCTCAGAGGTCTTTTGAAAGCTCTTTGGTGCTCATGGTTCAGTCTTTCATATGACATGCACTACTCAGTTGATGAAACAGATGAAACAGGTGATTTTATTCTAAAATGATGAGTATCACAATAATTTAATACAGGTGGAGGCCAATTAACTTCATGTACGATTTTGAAGGTGATTGGTTACACGAGCTTATTTAGAATTACTATTAAAAGGGGAGTGAGCACTTATCCAACCAAGATACTCGAGGTTTGTATTTTTAATTAATTTTCTTAAATTTGTGGAACTTGGTTTTCATTTGGAAGTTGGGGGTTATGATGTGTAAATAAAGGTGGAAAAGTCTAGTTTAATGCAATTTAATTCCAGGCTACAAGGCAGCGAAAGGTCAATTTTTTTGAAAGGGGGTGTAGATTTTCTATCAGCACTGTATGTGAATAAAATATTCCAGTAAACAATTTAGAGGAGAAAATATGTGGAGATATATACATATATATACACATATATATATATACATACATACATATATATACATACATATATATACATACATACATATATACATACATATACATACACACACACACACACACACACACACACACACACACACACACACACACACACACACACACACACACACACACACACACACACACACTTGTAAAAAAACATGAAATAAAAATCTGACATGTCTGGATACAACTGTAACATACAACTGATGCTATATTGCTCATCAACTTGCTTGTGAAGTCCATACTTTAGCAAATACTAATTGACTACCAGGTTATGTTTAAGAAAAAAAAAAAAAGAACCTGTTTCATAAAATCCTACGAACTTGACTTTCTTCTGTTATTCTGTATCCTAAACGCAAGTTACACTGTAGGAGAATGTGCACTAGTTTTTGATGCTCACATACATTCTCCTCACGCTCCGTATATGACATGGACCCATCGAGGCGACTGTACTGAAATCGACGAAGGTGGAAAAAATCCTCAAGGACATCAAGCATCTTTGTCATTTGTGAGAAAATTAGGATCTGGGAAGGCAAATGGAGAGAAAAGAAAAAACAAACAAAAAACAATAAACATCATGCATTATGAACACAAACTGCAAATATACTTCAGCACATACAAGCTGCAGAACAAACAGCAAAAAAAATTACCCCCGTGCGGGAGTGACGGTCATCTCTGCAAGAAATAATACCACAAGTTCTCAATGTTCAGTTATGACCGAAGACTACTGCGCAGCTCCACTGCGCAGCTCCACTGCGCAGCTCGGTTAAAGATGACTCGGCATTTTGGTGTGCGTGCATGAAATTATATTTTGAAAATAAATGCCAACGTTTACATTTCGGGTTTTGAAACTTTTGCACTTTCGGTGGAAAATGCATAAATATAATATACAAGGTCAGCTGCTATGCAATGACACCATTCACTAACTTTTACCATGCCCAGTAGAGAATATATAGCCTCCTGAAGGTAGGGCAGTTCTTGCAAACTTTGAAGTCACGTGACGCGAAAACGAAAGTGAAATTCGAAAATCTGGCCCGACCAAATTTAGATATTGTCCCATAGATTCATATGCCACAATCAAATTCAAGATTGCTTGAGAAATGTGGGAGGAGACAGATTTTGAAAATCGTCATTTTCGCATTTTTTGCCAACTTTGAAGTCACGTGATACGAAAACGAAAGCGAATATCGAAAATCTGGCCCGACCAAATTTAGATATTGTCCCATAGATTCATATGCCACAATCAAATTCAAGATTGCTTGAGAAATGGAGGAGGAGATAGATTTGGAAAATTGTCATTTTCGCATTTTTTGCCAACTTTGAAGTCACGTGACACGAAAACGAAAGTGAATATCGAAAATCCGGCTCAATCAAAATTTAGATATTGTCCCATAGATTCATTTGCTACAATCAAATTCAAGATCGCTTGAGAAATGGCGGAGGAGATAGAATTTGAAAATCGTCATTTTCGCAACTTCAAAGGCCTCGTGACCCTGACCTTGAACGTCTCATCGACCTCTATCAGGATCACTAATGACCAGATCTCCCCCTTCAACTTCATTGTGAACGGACAGACGGACGGATGGATCGAAGGACATCGACACCCATATTATTTGGTCAAACTCGAAGAGATGACCTAAAAAAAGATGGAATGACGTTTCACTTTGAAATTACTTGGCTTTCAGATTTCAATACCAATGGCAAATAGAAGTGCACGCACGCACACGCAGCGAGGAGGATTAACGTACAAAACTTCAGCTTCTTGCTTCCCATGGCGGTTACCATGCCTAAATCATTGGAACGTTGATTTTATCCAATAAAAAAAAAAAATATATATATATATATATATATATACATATATACATATATACATATATACATATATACATATATACATATATACATATATATATATATATATATATATATATATATATATATATACATATATACATATATATATATATATATACATACATATATATATATATATACATATATATATATATATATATATATATACATACATATATACATATATATATATATATATATATATATATATATATATAAATATATATATATATATATATATATATATACATACATATACATACATATATATATATATATATATATATATATATACACATATATATATATATATATATATATATATATTGATTGACCGTTTTTACAGCCATTTTTCCCTGCTGTGCAGGGGTTTGGCTTTTCCTTGAGGCAATGTTTTATGGCCGGATGCCCTTCCTGACGCCAACCCTGGTCGCCTCTTACGACACACAGGGATATGGTACACCTATTCTAACCGGGGCATACACTGGGACCAGTACACTGGCACTCATTTCGCCGACCTCAGAAGGATGACAGGCTGAGTCAACCCCCTGGTGTTAATTCAGCAGCCAACGGGGCTTGAACTCAGGATCCTGGGATCCCAAGCCGCCACCCTAACCACTAAGCCAACACTAGGATATATATATATATATATATATATATATATATATATATATATATATATATATATATATATATATATATATATATATATATATAATGAGGTAAACACAGAAATTACCACAATTGGTCAATGCTTAACATATAATATCTCAAAGCTATATCACCAGCAGGTGTGAACTTTTGCAATAATAATTTGTTTAAAAAGGCCAATAAATTTGCAAAACTTCCATCAAAATTAGAGGTCGAGAAAATTGTTGATTTGACACAGAATCTGGCTTTTGTTTTCGGGTGATTGTTTGATAGATGCTGTCCTGCCATGACTTGTCACGTACAACTCAATTGATATTAAATAACAAACAATGCCCCACACGTGCTGTATTAAAGACACCATGAAGCAGGAGGGAGTTTAAGGAAGAATACTTATTGTAGAGGATCAGATATACTGTGTGTTGTAAATAAGAGAAAAATATGTACCTGTTGACATAGTAATTTTTCGCATCACAAAGTGCTGCACAATTCAAACATAAATCCACGTTAAAGTTGGAAAATTATTTGTGGTCATGACCCCAATGCTCACCTTGTGTCCACGACGCTTCAGCTCAGGTAGCATACGATCCAGCAGCAGCAACTTCCCAGAGCCCCTCACTAGTGCTTCATCCACCTGGTTGAGAAGGACAAACACTTAGCACAATGTGGTGACATGTACCCTTGAAAAAAAAACATAATGGCAGACTTGGACTACATCACTTGGTTTGCTCCGCAAGCATATAAACATCACTGCCTTTCAATCAGAAACAGAAAAAGAAAACCAGGATACAAATCTCCAGCCATGTTAGTGAACAAAGCAAAGATGGAAAAATAGAAAAGGTATGGAGGAAATAATCTGGAACTATGTACAGGACAAAACATTTGAACAATTGAAAGGTATTGGTCTTGCCATTCGAAAATTGTGGAATGTCAACCTGTCATCATTCTTATAACAGATCACCAACATCACGTGAAGAAAACTAGAATGGCACTCAGTGGAGCGCATACCTCCGCCAGGCTGAATAGTTTATGTGTTGCATCCAACTGATCGGCAGGATCTGCATCCAGACCTGAACCAACACCGAACCAGCTTGTTCTTGTCACCTACCCAACTCATCCACCCAGTTATAATTCACCCATAACTTTTTGACAATTATAAATAGCTATATTTTGCCCTCTTTTTACACAAATTGAACCTCCACTGCCCAAATAACCATTTCATGGTGGGTGGTACAAGTAGCTAAGAGCTTTGGCTCCGAGTGAAACCAAGAGTGCAACACAACCTTAAAAAAGTCCATCAAATAATCTAAATTGATAGATCGACTTAAACTTTTCCCATCACTGGGGATGGGTACTTTTGATTGTATTTCATATTTCAATACAGAAAAACAGGTGAAAATGCTCTTATAAAATTTAAATAAATAAAAAAAACCTTTATTATTCTGAGAGGAGAGTTCAATTAGCTTGATAGGAAAAAGATATCGTAAACAATGACATCATCCAAATAATATCTTCCAGAAACTCATACAGTAAGCAAATGGTACATGGGGGAAAAAAGTGCAAATAAATAAACAGGAAAAATAGTTGCACGACAGGGGCTGAATTACCTTGAACTGTCCATGGCCATTTAATGGGTACTTGATGAGGTACGCGTGGTTGCAACACTTTCGGAGCATCATGAAGATGTTGGCAAGCTTCACGTTTACCTGGGAATTCTCCAGATCCTCATTGAGCAGATTCATCCTGACAGTTGAAGCAGAATCATATGCTCTCACATGACTTGGTCAATTCAGCATTTGAGTTTAACACTGAATTATTTCTGCCACACAATAAAAACTCGGGCCGATGCATGACTGCAGTTAGATTTTTTTCATCCGGTTAATTAATTACTTCCTTTTTAAACAAACATTTTTCATTTATCTTAACAGCATATTTTTATTTAAATGCTCCTTATTGTGTAAAATCCTTCAAATGTGTTGTCTAATGACATAAAAGGTTTGGTATACTGGAAACACCGCATTTATGCCTGGCATTATCATATCAGCACCCATATACATACTATACAAACTCAAGTCTCAAGATTCTGATTACCTTGCTTTCAATATGTTATTTGTGCACTCTCCTTTCCCTGCCCATATCTCCCATCTCCTCCCCCTCACCACCACCCCCACCACCCCCACAAACACTCTTTCACTTAATATGTTCAATTTACTTCTCCTTCTTCCTTTGCAAATGAAATGTGTGTGCGAGATTCCCAAAACAAGGAATACTGGCTCCCTGGGCCCACCTGCACTCCGCAGCCTCTTCTTTGACACTCAACATCAGCTTGGTATTCAATACTCTGCTTGAGCGACGTGAACTCCTGAGCTGCTTTGCGCTTGTGTTCCTCATCGGCCGCCCCGTGGATGACAGACAAACTGGACTCCTGTCCAGGTTCTGACACAAGGAAAACAGCTCAACTTTCACATTCCTTTCACAGGATGATAAAACCAATCATATTCCAAGATGCAGCAGAGAAACAACTCACGTGGAAAATGATCTGATGCAATTTATACATTGAAAGAAATAGTCCATTCAAACCAATTTCAATACTGTGCTTGCTAATTCCTTACCAGCAATTTGAACAGTTTTCTGTCGACTTTTCTTATTTATTCTAATGTGATCATTCCAAAAACAGCCTTTTCGTAAAGTTGGAGTATATTTTACTGTATCACATTCCATTTACTCACTTGCACTAAATTAGTTCATCATTTAGCTACACAGCACCTATGTTAGTGAGGAACCTGCAGCTTGTTCCTACACTCTTACAATGGGGTACTACATTTCTCAGCCTCCTTTGACACTTAACACTTCTTTGGAACTAGGGGGGTACTGCAAATGCTTGGATGTCCTGGAAATCCAGTTGCTTGAATTGCTGAATCAGCAATTCAGCAAGGATTTGCCTGAACTAATTTGCTTATGCCACTCTACAGTAAATCCAACTACTCAGAGCTTGCAGAAACGCTTGTCATTGATGGTCATACAAGCACAAAACTGAATGCTGTACATATGTAAATGAAAGCATATTTTTTCCACAACAAAAGTTATGTCAATGGACTTTGAGATAAAGTGGTTGTGAATAACAGTGATAGATCGACATCTCCACAAGGCAAACTCACAACCGAAGGCTGTACCATCTCACAAACACAAATTTGGAGAATGATGATCATTTTTTAAAGTTTTTTTTTTCTTTTTTAATCAGGGAATGGCATAACCAATTACTGTAGTTTACTCGATATTCATGCATAATCAATTTTCACGATTATTTCCCCCCACAAATTACAATAAGAAAACAGCAGATACATTTTGTTTCAAATAAATATGTATAAACTCATGTATTTGAAGCAAAATATACATTTAAATGCGAGCAAAAAAAAAAGAACATTCTCTCAGAAGAAATAGACCTAAAGTCTTGAATTCAATACTACAGCACATTTGTTAAAATAAAAGCCAAAACCCTGTCATAATTAACTGTAGATTACAAGTCTTCAATCAAATTTAAAGATTAGCCTTCACAAAACTAGCTTTGATGAGTTCAAATCCCATGTCAAATTCCTCATGGCACTTGGTCAGCCAGCAAGCATGGATGAGATTCAAAATGGTAGTCAGTGTCAATGGCAACATGCCAATTTCCCTCCCCAGTCATGCCTGCCAAAGACATCACTTGACTGGCACACCAAAAATGGCAGTACCTCTTCAGTTCATCCTTGTATTCCTTTTTCACAGACAGATCTAGCAGCTGGAGACTGTCTGCGCAGCAGGCAGGACCAAACACAGTGAAAATGATGTTTCTCCTCAACCTGGTGAGCAGATCTTCTTCCTGGTACACGCTCAAGACGTTGAAGATGGCGAGGCACTTCTATGTCGGGTGTCATTTCATGGATTTTGTGGTCTTCTTTGTATATGGGATTATGATCCCATTGACATAAGGCAGTATGGATTCATTGCCACCAAATTCATCATCCTGCCACCAAATTCATCCACCTGCCACCAAATCCGCTGGTCGGATTTTGTGTCCAACGAGCGGTTGCTGAGAGAGACTCGGATGAGATTTGTTACCTGCATAGTCCGTGAGCGTCAGTTGCGCTGTATGGACATGTGGCTCGTTTTCCTGACTCTGATCCTGCTCACCAGATTCTCTCAGTGAGGGAGTCTCATGAGTGGAGGAGGCCAGTGGGCCGACCACGTGCCTCATGGTTGCAACAGGTTGACCATCATCTCAAGGAGATGGGGATGGGCCTGGCATCTGCCTGGGGGATGGCAAGATGGAGGCCCCTGGAGTACAGGCGGAAAGTGGACGCAGCGACGCACTGTTCTGGCACATGCTCCCATACCTGACCTGACCTGATTCATTGGTGGCTCAATGTGATTCAGTACATGTCACATCCCAGCCAGCAGGGAAGTTGATCTTCAGGCAACATTGGTCGGTTTTTGACGTGCAGAGATCAACTGTGGTAGTAGCATGGTTCTGGCTTTAGAGAATGCCAGCAGGGCAGCAAGTTGGCATCATCAATCCAAAATAAGGTAAGTTGATGGGACCCCATCTGATCTGTAGTCCAGTCTCTGCCCAGAACCATAGCGACACCTATCTGGTTCCAGTTGATAACAAGGTCGTCCGGTATTTTGTGCTCTTTCACAACGTCGGTGACACGCTTCACAAACACTGCTTTGATGTCCCAGAAATCCTGTAGCAGCTCCTTTACGTCCTATATTTTTTCCCCCTTGTCGAGCCCCAGGCGAGTCAGCAAGGATTTGGCCCAAGTCTTGGTGATCTGCAGTGCGCCCACATAATAATCTGTCAGGTGGTCTTGTCATGCTTCGAGAGAATTCCTTCCGAAACTGCCATAACAAATGCTGGTTGATCATTCTGCCGTTGAGCCAGACATTTTCAATCCAGTGTTTCACCACATTATCGTACTTATCACCCAAAAGCAAGGGAGAACCTCTCTGATTCTTTGGCAAGGACTGGATTGTCTTTCTTCTTCTTCTTCTTCAGGTAGGCAGCCTTTATACTTCTGACTGTGCTCATTTATTGGCTTCTCCAGCTGCTTTTGGAATTTCCCAACAGCATGCTCTGCACTAGTAGATACATGATATAAACATATTTATTTACTAATCTCCACAGCAGTACGGGCAATCTTGGCTCGAAGCTGATCATCGTAATTGTTATAATCTCCCCCCTTCCTTTTTCTCAATTTTTTGGGCATTAAAGCATCGACGGTGCCTTTGGCATCTTGTATGATTTTAGCTACTTCTTGAGTCTCACAATGATGAGGGTTCAGCAGGCCAGGAGTTTTCGAAGGATTCGTAGATTATATCCATTTCCGCAAACAACATCTTGTTAAGCTACGGTTCGGAAGATTATGTAAAGTATCGATTTGACATTTCGATGAGAATTATTTGTCTAAACTTGGTACACTTTTACATTTACTGTACTCAGATTTTGACACTATTTCATTTCGCCGTTTTATCTTTGCGGATTAGCATTAACAGTAGCTATGGCGGTGTGGTGTCCAACTGCGGCACAGCCTTGTTTTACATTTTCCACGAATTATAATTCCCCTGAAAATAGTTTTAAAGTAAAACTGTGAAAGATAATTCCTGCGATACCAAGGCCAATGAAAGTGAAATGTGATAAAGCATAATAATAATTAGTAACCAAATTTAATTTTGGTCTCGTTGTTCAGTGTTTTCAGTCCCAGCTTTGAGTATGGAGATGTTTCACAAACTTGTGCATGTGTAAATGACTTCATCATTACTCCGCGCACGCGAAGAGAAAAGTGACATTAAGAAATTGGTTCACTTTGTTTGTCTGTGTTGACAGACGTCAGTATATGATCAAGGCACTGCTGAATTTCAATTTAATGTTATATTTTGAACATTGTAGAACACGAATCTGCAGCTTAGCAGTACGTAGGCTCTGAATTTGGCGAATTGTATGGAATTGCATCCCGGCCACATGCTCAGAGAGAAGATACTGGCCAAGCGACATTGTGATTATGCCCTAACCTTAAATTGCGCTCACCATAGCCGTATCTTCCCTGGAAAGGGGGGGGGGGCACAGCCTTACTCTCCATATCCCTCATATTCACTAAAACATATTGTCATGGTGTGGGCGGTTAGGTCAATCCCCCCAACCCCATTGCCGTGGATGGGCGGTTAACTCACAGAGTTGTTTTCCTTGGAGGTGAACAGCCGAATTTCTCGGAGATTGTGGCGCGCGTGGGAAAGAAACAGCTAAGCAATTCCCCAGGACGGTAGCACAGCACAAGAGGGTTTATCTCAAACCCACGACAAATAGACAACACAAGCAACTGAAAATAAACACGGGGGTTCAATGAAAATAGATCAAATACTTAAAATGGTAATAATTCAAAGTGTAATTAGAAAAACTGAGGTAAATTAAAGCCTAACGTCGAGGCACTTCCACACACGGACTTTAATACAGACAAGGGGAAAATAAAAGAAAATAAAATCCTCCCTTTATTCTGGCACGTAGCTTTCTCCAGAGATGGTTTTTACTGAACTGTGGGGTCGAGCCATGTTGTCCTGCACAGGAAGATGCACCCAAAATGGTGCCGAACTGCTCTGGGCCAGAAACATACCCGAGGTAATTTGTGAGGCGGTATTTAACGCCAGGGCTCACCAACCGGCGTACGGCTTCTTCTCTTGAATGAAGATGCTGAATGTTCCTCTCTTTCACCAGGTTCACTTAAACCAATCGTCCACCTTCCTCCTCGACCATAAGGTGATATGACCTCCGAGTCCCCGTGATAAGGCCCACGAGGCCCGCTCATCTTCCCGCCTCAGAAAAGTACACACTTCACGGCTCAGCCGAACAGTCAATGACGAGCATCTTGCCCAGCACTCAGGCAAATTCACAGAATGACACGAGAATAGTGTTGCTGTATTTGTGTACAGATGTAGCCAGCCAGAGACCCCCTTACTCGATAGTGTCCTCCCACAACTGTGTCCTCTCCGTTCTCCAACTCAAAACCTCACTTTTCTTCCCACCGGTTCTCTGACGCCATGCCCATTAATCATCCACTATGGCGGTGTGGTTTTGCCAGCGGTCACCACTGGAGGCAGGGCTTTTTGCCTGCTTGAACGTGCGGCTCGGTTGTTATTGTTTTAAGGCTGCAATTCCCCCCCCCCCAATTGAGGGTCTTCAAATGCAAAAAACATAGGAAAAGGTCACGGGGGGGGGGCAATTACGTACTGGGGAAATTGACCTTGACCCTTATCTAATTAACACAGCCCTACCACCCGTGTGTGGTGACAACACTTTAGCTCAGTTTCCCAACTTTATTTACATGGAGATGTCTCCTCAACATCCACGGACAAAGCAACTCTATACAATGAAACTCTTCCATCTACCCCCACAACCGTAACAATATTTTCCACAAACATGACCGATATGGACTAAATTTTGTACGATGCATCAGAACAGTTAGGTCTCGTAGGGTTTAGCTCCCCATTTGAATCCACGCCCCTACATGAGATTGAAAAAGGGGGTTTCACTTCAAATTCAGATAATTTATTTTACAATCTTCTCGGAAACTGATGGCCAAATGCAGATCACACTTCATGAAACATAAGGACCATGCCTTTAACTTAAGTTGTGGTCCCCAGTACCCATGACAGTACCACTTCAGGAAGGAGGGCCATGGCCCCTTCCACAAAATTTCCACCCCACCTGTTGGGGAAATTTGTATTTAGATTGTCTGCCTGACTGGAAGTCAAACAAAATTGAAAATCATTCCAAACAGGAAGCGTAATGTTCTTCGGAACATCATAAAGGACACAAACAACAGGCATGAATAACTCATGTAACGTGTTAAATGTTGTCGTGTCAAAAATGTACCAAATCCCAATGATGGATTCAAAAGTCTCACCCCGACGCCAATTGTCACGAGTGTGTAGACAAGAACTGAGTGGTGCATAGACGAGAACCAGAGGCGTTCATCAGGACGGAAGCACAAGGGTTTATATTCAAACCCACAACAAATAGACAAACACAATAGGATCTTACAAATCAAGGTTTAATGAACATAAATCAAATATTTATAATGTAAATAAATCAAAGCGTGATAATCAAAACAAATCAAAGTATGAGGTAATGAAACGTGAGGTAACTAAAGCCTAAATTTGAGACGTCTCACGCAGACATGAAACAGACAAGAGGAAACATAAAATAAAATCCTCCGTTAATTCTGACACTTAGCTGTGTGTCCAGAGATGATCTTTTAGGAATCTGGCGATCGAGCCACATAGTCACTGTGCGGGAAACTGCACCCAAAATGGCACCAAGATGCTCTCTGCGCAGGAAATGTATGCCGCACAGTCTCTTCTCATGATCGAACTTGCCACACTGTTCCTCTCTCAACACCGTTGTTTACTCAATATTCATGCATAATTAATTTACAACAATGGCCTCACAACAATGGCCTGCCTTCTTCCTCGACGGTAGAGAATGGGATAACGCCACATTATCGCTGAAAGACGTGCTCTTCTTCTCCTCATAAAGTGTACAAAATTCTCAATTCAGCTGAACAGACAACGGCCAGCATCCTGTTTCAGCATGCGAGCAAATTCACACGGTATGAATAACGACAATCACGCTGCTACATCATCGTGCCGAGAGGAAAGCAAAAACGAGATCCTCTATCTCAACCGCGTACCTCGTCCAACTCTGTTCTCAGATCGTGCTCCCCTCTCTCACATCACATCGACCAATCATAAGCCTCGGGGGCGTGACTTGCTGGTACGAAGCCAGGGTTTCTTGCCTGCTCGGAATGTTCGGCTCTGTTATTATTATTATAAGAGCGTAATTCTTTTATTGCTCATTTGTAAATGCAAAAACATAGGAAAAGGGCACGGGGCAATCACATACTAGGAGCAATTAGCTTAAAACCCTACCGAGTTAACAAAGCACCACCCCCCATGTGGTGATGTGTAACAACCTTAAGCTGACAAGCTGACAGTTTTCCCGACTTAATTTACATTGAGATGTCTCCTTCTCACCCACGGACCATGCTACACGATACAATCCTCCTTTTACTATGAAATTCCTCCATCTACCACCAAACATAACAATATGGGAGTATAAAAAAAATGGTGCATTAATGACGATAAATGTCCGAAAAAAGTTTTTCTTTTTTCTACATCCTTTAAAATCTTTATTTCATTTTAAATGAATTATATACTTGAACATTGTAGAACACAGATCACTTTTTGGCATTTTCAAAAAAAAAATCTTCTAATTAGCAGTGCTTGGATAAAATATTACACCATTTTACGTCATCGAAACCAATCAAATTTGCAACTTGCAGAATATCAAGATTCAGACAAAATGGCGGCTCGTAGGAAATATAGATCGTGTTCGGAAATGCAAAGCAAGAGTTTTAAAGACATTTCCCATGTCCTTTTCTCAAGACTGTGGTACAAGGTGTTATATGAACTTTCATGAACAATATATTATCAAAAATGTGAAAATGAACATTAAAGGTATTGCCTGTGACTTAAGATAACCATCATTCAATTTCTTTTCTTTTTTTCTCGTCTCACATGTACAAGCTATAATCAAATAAATTACACTCAAGATGGTGTCAGTAGCTCTTTTACTTCACTTCGTTTTGGCATACACAAAAAAATATTTTGTATCTCTACCTTTTTGGCAGTGAGCATGGTCGATATAGTGCCATCCAAAATAGATGTATAGTAGATTTCCTGCAGAGAGCAGAGTGGTGCATAGACGAGAACTTCTTGCTTGGGAGGCAAGTCAATGGCCACGTCAATTTTGAGACGTCGCAAGAGAAAGGGAGTGAGAATCTAATGTACAGAAGGAGAGCAGAGGCACCGTGTTTGCAGTAAAATCCATGTTTCCCAGAAGTAAGTGAAGGGCTGAATTATAAAGTGCCACCCACTACCCCGACAGTACCTGATGAAGTTTTTTCAGAATGTGTTCACTTTGTTCATTCTTCACCAACTCCTCAGTACTCTGGGAAATTCGTGTCACATCAAACCATGACTCAAAGCTGTGATGTGACAAGAAAATTGATTTTAAAAAGTATAAATACATCAGAAAAGTTTTAACATTAAGTATATGGAAATACATTATTCATCAATGATTGTTGTCAAAAAATTCCAAAAGGGGTCTTCAGTGGCAAAATCAGATTGACCGAGATTAAACATTGCAAATCAATCATTGCGTGAATGCACTTAATTAATAATCGGCTTTGGCAATAGAACACGCAAGTATATTGATATTTCTGCTTCTTTACTTGTACTGTATTACCAAGCATTTATTTAAATGTGGATTCTCTGATTCTGATGCACCATACTCCGTTACCGAGCATCACTGTGCAGTATATTCGCAAGGGTTATACTGGGTGGTTTGCCATTGCCTTCTCAGTAGAAGTTGGAAAGCAGGAATTTGGAATTTCACCAGAGTGCCAGCAATAGCTCGTCTACTCTTCACAAAAGATACTGTTGGCTCTTTCATGTCCACCAATCATCGTCGGCAGATGGGACGCCCAGTTTAATGTCCATCCGAGGGATGGCGCACACACAATGACAATTTATACATGGGCCAAGATTCAAACCCAGGCTAGGAAATCTGGCCAGGCAATGGATTAGCTTAAAATAATCAAAGATATGTCAGGAGGCAATAAGAAGAAGACTACCAGGCCATTTGGATATGCATCTGTGATCTACATTCCTAACTATAAACCTAATCTTCTGATCTACATCAAGGAGTACAAGGGCTTTAACTTTTGCCTCATTTATAAATATTGGCGTCATACTCCAAGCAAATCACTCAGATATGCTAGCCGGTTATTATGTTTATAAGCAGGTGACTTTGAAACTTCGTTAATGCATCCCACAGGCTTACTGTTTTCCCATGTGAGAATTAATTGGATGTGGAACTATGCCAGAATAACAAGTGCACACAGTGGAGACATTCCTCTCAGTTGCTACAATTTAAATACATAATTTATCAAGGAAGTTTTCTGACTTTCCATGATGAAAACTCAGATTGTGTCCAAGTTCAAGAGAAGATCGAGACTTTCCTTCAAAACTGAGTGACTTGAACCTTAGATTATGAGCTGACCATAACAAGTTGAGCCATTCCAAAGTATGAAAGTGAAAAATAATTATAATAAATCAAATAAATTATATTTTCTACAAACATCACTCTTAATCAAATATCATTGCAAACATACAAAGTGCAAAGCAATAATTTATAGGTTATAAATATCAAGAAAACTATTGGAGTTCCGAATCCGAGTTCCTTTGTGGGCAGACACCGTATTCTCTGCTTGAGGCTGTCTTCTAAAGCTGAGGAAACAAGGCCTGTTCTGGAATAATCTCCTTTAATAATTATTTGTTGGTGCTAATTTGATGATGGTATGTATTTGTGTGTCACAGTAAGAGTATGCCTTCATTGTTACCTCCACCACCAAAGGTGAAGGAGGTTATGTTTTCACCCCTGTTTGTTTGTTTGTCTGTTTCTTTGTAAGATATCTCAAGAAGTTGTGAACAGATCCATATGAAATTTTGTGGACAGGTTGGGTGTGTGACAAGGATGAACTGATTAGATTTTTGTGAAGATCTGAATCCAGATGAGAAAATAATTTTTAAAAGTGATTTTTTTGCCATTGAGAGATAGGGCCAACCAGAGAGTTGGTGTCAAAGCCACCCAATGCTCGCCTGTTTATACATTTATCGTTTTTAAACGACGTCTAATAATATTTTTTACAAAGCATTGCAGTGAAGTCTGATCCAAATAATTTTAAAGCAATACATGTATTTGTATACAGTCATGCGCCGCTTAACGACGTTCCGGGCAACGACGGATCGCATATACGACGGATCTGCCAGCTCTGAAAAAAAAAAAAAAAGTAACTGAAAAATTCCTATCGCCGAGTGATGTAGCCTCGTATAAAAATAGCACATACAATTATGTACACTGTACAGTACATAATACCTCATAATGATAATAAACGACAGTGTGGCCCTGTTATAATGCGATCGTTGAAGTCCATAAAATGTCATCGCGAAAAAAAGCAGGGTCGTGC